>NC_057796.1:480623557-480873674 GCF_018294505.1 Triticum aestivum
TCATCCTAGAGGCAGCATCGATCGGCTTCAGTTAGCAGCAGTAGCGAAGGAATCGCTCGATCGGGTTCAGTTAACAGCCATCGATCGATCGCTCGGGTTCAGTAACGTGTAGCCTGTAGTGCAATCGCTCGGGTTCAGTTAGAGCCCAACGCCTTGCTCGGGTTCAGTTAGAGCCAACGCCTCGCACACACGCGCATACGTGTACGAGAGAAATGCGCATCGCTCGGCCCCCGACCTCCCACCGTAACCGGGAACTCCCCAAAATTTTCCTCGCCCTCGCTTCTACCACGGTTTTTTTCCGTCATGGACGGCCCAAAGAATGTCATGCACCTGCGTCTCCGGCCCGCCCAGGACGAAAAGCCCATTTTCTGTCATGATTTTTTGTCATAGAAGTAGGAGCCCACCACATCTATGATGATACCGGGTTTTGTCACAATTATCGTCATAGAAGTGTCATATGTATGACAGAAAAAAAATTTGTTCGGCCCAAAATGTCACGGATGTGTCTTTTTTTTTTGTAGTGCGATTTGCAAAATTTATTGATAAAATTATTAACATTAAAATTATAAAGGAAATTAAGCAAGCGATGGTGTCCGCGAAAGGGGATTTAGAGAAAGGGGAGAGTAAGGCAAAAATACCTATAGGTTGATACCATTGCAAGTATATGATTTGATCAGATACGTTATCCTACATGCATCCAACATCTGATTTCATTGATGTGTACACTAACAATTTGCACACAAAAATAAGTGAAGGAAATATGCCCTAGAGGCAATAATAAAGTTGTTATTTATATTTCTTTATATCATGATAAATGTTTATTATTCATGCTAGAATGTTATTAACCGGAAACTTAATACATGTGTGAATACATAGACAAAACAAAGTGTCCCTAGTATGCCTCTACTTGGCTAGCTCATTAATCAAAGATGGTTAACTTTTCTGACCATAGACATGTGTTGTCATTTGATGAACGGGATCACATCATTAGAAGAATGATGTGATGGACAAGACCCATCCGTTAGCTTAGCATAATGATCGTTAAGTTTTATTGCTATTGCTTTCTTCATGACTTATACATATTCCTTTGACTATGAGAATGTGCAACTCCCGAATACCGGAGGAACACCTTGTGTGCTATCAAACGTCATAATGTAACTGGGTGAATATAAAGATGCTCTACAGGTGTCTCCAAAGGTGTTTGTTGGGTTGGCATAGATCGAGATTAGGATATGTCTCTCCAAGTATCGGAGAGGTATCTCTGGGCCCTCTCGGTAATGCACATCATGATAAGCCTTGCAAGCAATGTGAATAATGAGTTAGTTGCGGGATGATGTATTACAGAACGAGTAAAGAGACTTGCCGGTAATGAGATTGAACTAGGTATGAAGATACCTACGATCGAATCCTGGGCAAGTAACATACCGATGACAAAGGGAATGACGTATGTTGTCATTGCGGTTCGACCGATAAAGATCTTCGTAGAATATGTAGGAACCAATATGAGCATCCAGTTTCCGTTGTTGGTTATTGATCGGAGATGTGTCTCGGTCATGTCTACATAGTTCTCGAACCCATAGGGTCTGCATGCTTAACGTTCGATGGTGATTTGTATTATGAGTTATGTGCTTTGGTGACCGAAGATTGTTCGAAGTCCCGGATGAGATCACGGACATGACGAGGAGTCTTGAAATGGTCGAGAGGTAAAGATTGATATATTGGACGATAGTATTCGGACACCAAAATAGTTTCGCAGCGCTTCGGATATTTTTTGGAGTACCGAGGGGTTACCGGAGCCCCCCAGGAAAGTAATGGGCCAACATGGGCCATAGGGGGAGAGAGAGGGGAGCCCACAAGGGGTGGCACACCCCCCTATGGGCAGTCCGAATTGGACAAGGGGAAGGGGGCGCGGCCCCCCCTTTCCTTCTCCCTCTCCTTCTCCTTCATGTTTCCCCCTCCGAAAGAAAGGAAGGGGGACCGACTAGGACTAGGAGTCCAAGTCAGTTCCCCCCCCCCATGGCGCGCCCCTAGGGCCGGCCTCCTCCCTCTCCTCCTTTATATACGGGGGCAGGGGCACCCCAAAGCACATCAATTGTTCTCTTAGCCGTGTGCGGTGACCCCCTCCACAGTTTACTCCTCCGGACATATTGTCGTAGTGCTTAGGCTAAGCCCTGCGCGGATCACATCACCATCACTGTCACCATGCTGTCGTGCTGACGAAACTCTCCTTTGACACTCTGCTGGATCAAGAGTTCGAGGGATGTCATCGAGCTGAATGTGTGCTGAACTCGGAGGTGTCATACATTCGGTACTTGATCGGTTGGATCGCGAGGACGTTCGACTACATCAACCGCGTTAACTAAACGCTTCCGCTTTCGGTCTATGAGGGTACGTGGACACACTCTCCCCCTCTTGTTGCTATGCATCTCCTAGACAGATCTTGCGTGATCGTAGGAAAATTTTGAAATTGCATGCTACGTTCCCAACAGTGGCATCCGAACCAGGTTTATGCATAGATGATATGCACGAGTAGAACACAAAGAGTTGTGGGCAATCATAGTCATACTGCTTACCACGAACGTCTTATTTTGATTCGGCGGTATTGTTGGATGAAGCGGCCCGGACCAACCTTACATGACCACGTTCATGAGACTGGTTCCACCGACAGACATGCAACTTGTTTTCCGTAAAGGTGGCTGGCGGGTGTCTGTTTCTCCAACTTTAGTTGAATTGAATTTGACTACGGCCGGTCCTTGTTGAAGGTTTAAACATCACACTTGACAAAAAATCGTTGTGGTTTTGATGCGTAGTTAAGAACGGTTCTTACTAGAAGCCCGTAGCAGCCACGTAAAACTTGCAACAACAAAGTAGAGGACGTCTAACTTGTTTTTGCAGGACATGTTGTGATGTGATATGGTCAAGACATGATGTGATATACGTTATTGTATGAGATGATCATGTTTTGTAAACGTTATCGGCAACTGGCAGGAGCCTTATGGTTGTCGCTTTATTGTATGAAAGGCAATCACCATGTAATTGCTTTACTTTATCACTATGCATTAGCGATAGTTGTAGAAGCAATAGTTGGCGAGACAACAACGACGCTATGGTGGAAATCAAGGTGTCAAGCCGGTGACGATGGAGATCATGATGGTGCTTTGGAGATGGAGATCAAAGGCACAAGATGATGATGGCCATATCATGTCACATATTTTGATTGCATGTGATGTTTATCTTTTATGCATCTTATTTTGCTGAGTACGACAGTAGCATTATAAGATGATCCCTCACTAAATTTCAAGGTATAAGTGTTCTCCCTGAGTATGTACCGTTGCGACAGTTCGTCGTGCCGAGACACCACGTGATGATCGGGTGTGATAAGCTCTACGTTCACATACAACGGGTGCAAGACAGTTTTGCATGTGCAGAATACTCGGGTTAAACTTGACGAGCCTAGCATGTACAACATGGCCCCGGAACACTGACACAGAAAGGTCAAACATGAATTATATAGTAGATATGATCAACATAGAGATGTTCACCATTGAAAACTACTCCATCTCAGGTGATGATCGGACATGGTTTAGTTGATATGGATTACGTGATCATTTAGATGACAGAGGATGTCTATCTAAGTGGGAGTTCTTAAGTAATATGATTAATTGAACTTAAATCTATCATGAACTTAGTCCTGCTAGTTTTTGCATATCTATGTTGTAGATCAATGGCCCGTGCTAGCGTTCCCTTGAATTTTAATGCGTTCCTAGAGAAAGCTAAGTTGAAAGATGATGGTAGCAACTACACGGATTGGGTCCGTAACTTGAGGATTATCCTCATTGCTACACAGAAGAATTATGCCCTTGATGCACTGCTAGGTGAAAGGCCTGCTGCAGGAGCAGATGCAGATGTTATGAACGTCTGACAAGCTCGACATGATGACTACTCGATAGTTCAGTGTGCCATGCTTTACGGCTTAGAATCGGGACTTCAAAGATGTTTTGAACGTCATGGACCATATGAGATGTTCCAAGAATTCAAGTTAATATTTCAAGCAAATGCCCGAGTTGAGAGATATGAAATCTCCAACAAGTTCTATAGCTGCAAGATGGAGGAAAATAGTTCTGTCAGTGAAAACATACTCAAAATGTCTGGGTATTACAATCACTTGACTCAGTTGGGAGTTAATCTTCCAGTTGATTGTGTCATTGACAAAGTTCTCCAATCACTGCCACCAAGCTACAAGAGCTTCATGATAAACTATAATATGCAAGGGATGGACAAGACTATCGCCGAGCTCTTCACAATGCTCAAAGTTGCGGAGGTAGAAATCAAGAAGGAGCATCAAGTGTTGATGGTTAACAAGACCACTAGTTTCAAGAAAAAGGGCAAAGGAAAGAAGGGGAACATCAAGAAGAATGGCAAGCAAGTTGCCACTCCCGGGAGGAAGACCAAGTCTGGACCTAAGCCTGAAACTGAGTGCTTCTACTGCAAAGGGACTGGACATTGGAAGCGGAACTGCCCCAAGTATTTGGCGGATAAGAAGGATGGCAAAGTGAACAAAGGTATATTTGATATACATGTTATTTGTGTGTACCTTACTAATGCTCGTAGTAGTGCCTGGGTATTTGATACTGGTTCTGTTGCTCATATTTGCAACTCGAAACATGGGCTACGGATTAAACAAAGATTGACTAAGGACGAGGTGACGATGCGCGTCAGAAATGGTTCCAAGGTCGATGTGATCGCCATCGGCACGCTGCCTCTACATCTACCTTCGGGATTAGTTTTAGACCTGAATAATTGTTATTTGGTGCCAGCGTTGAGCATGAACATTATATCTGGATCTTGATTGATGCGAGATGGTTATTCATTTAAATCAGAGAATAATGGTTGTTCTATTTATATGAGTAATATCTTTGTTTGATGCACCCTTGATGAGTGGTCTATTTTTGTTGAATCTCGATCGTGGTGATACACATATTCATAATATTGATCCCAAAAGATGCAAATTTAATAATGGTAGTGCAACTTATTTGTGGCACTACCGTTTAGGTCATATTGGTGTAAAGCGCATGAAGAAACTCCATGCAGATGGACTTTTGGAATCACTTGATTATGACTCATTTGCTGCTTGCGAACCATGCCTCATGGGCAAGATGACTAAGACTCCGTTCTCCGGAACAATGGAGCGAGCCACTTATTGGAAATAATACATACCGATGTATGCGGTCCGATGAGTGTTGAGGCTCGCGGCGGGTATCGTTATTTTCTGACCTTCACAGATGATTTGAGCAGATATGGGTATATCTACTTAATGAAACATAAGTCTGAAACATTTGAAAAGTTCAAAGAATTTCAGAGTGAAGTGGAAAATCATCGTAACAAGAAAATAAAGTTTCTATGATCTGATTGTGGAGGCGAATATTTGAGTTACGAGTTTGGTCTTCATTTAAAACAATGTGGAATAGTTTCACAACTCACGCCACCTGGAACACCACAGCGTAATGGTGTGTATGAACATCGTAACCATACTTTATTCGATATGGTGCAATCTATGATGTCTCTTACCGATCTACCACTATCGTTTTGGGGTTATGCATTAGAGACAGCTGCATTCATGTTAAATAAGGAACCATCTAAATCAGTTGAGACGACACCATATGAACTTTGGTTTGGCAAGAAACCGAAGCTGTCGTTTCTTAAAGTTTGGGGTTGCGATGCTTATGTGAAAAAGCTTCAGCCTGATAAGCTTGAACCCAAATCGGAGAAGTGCGTCTTCATAGGATACCCAAAAGAAACTGTTGGGTACACCTTCTACCACAGATCCGAAGGCAAGATATTTGCTGCTAAGAATGGATCCTTTCTAGAGAAGGAATTTCTTTCGAAAGAAGTGAGTGGGAGGAAAGTAGAACTTGATGAGGTAGTTGTACCTTCTCTGGAATTGGAAAGTAGTTCATCACAGAAACCAGTTCCAGTGATGCCTACACCAATTAGTGAGCAAGCTAATGATGATGATCATGAAACTTCAGATCAAGTTACTACCGAACCTCGTAGGTCAACCAGAGTACGTTCCGCACCAGAGTGGTACGGTAATCCTGTTCTGGAAATCATGTTACTAGACCATGACGAACCTACGAACTATGAGGAAGCGATGATGAGCCCAGATTCCGCGAAATGGCTTGAGGCCATGAAATCTGAGATGGGATCCATGTATGAGAACAAAGTATGGACCTTGGTTGACTTGCCCGATGATCGGCAAGCCATAGAGAATAAATGGATCTTCGAGAAGAAGACTGACACTGATGGTAATGTTACTGTCTACAAAGTTCGACTTGTTGCGAAAGATTTTGACAAGTTTAAGGAGTTGACTACGATGAGACCTTCTCACCCGTAGCGATGCTTAAGTCTGTCCGAATCATGTTAGCAATTGCCGCATTTTATGATTATGAAATTTGGCAAATGGATGTCAAAACTGCATTCCTTAATGGATTAATTTAAAGAAGAGTTGTATATGATGCAAGTAGAAGGTCTTGTCGATCCTAAATGTGCTAACAAAGTGTGCAAGCTCCAGCGATCCATTTATGGACTGGTGCAAGCCTCTCGAAGTTGGAATATACGCTTTGATAGTGTGATCAAATCATATGGTTTTATACAGACTTTTGGAGAAGCCTGTATTTACAAGAAAGTGAGCGGGAGCTCTGTAGCACTTCTAATATTATATGTGGATGACATATTGTTGATTGGAAATGATATAGAATTTCTGGATAGCATAAAAGGATACTTGAATAAGAATTTTTCAATGAAAGATCTCGGTGAAGCTGCTTATATATTGGGCATCAAGATCTATAGAGATAGATCAAGATGCTTAATTGGAGTTTCACAAAGCCATACCTTGATAAAGTTTTGAAGAAGTTCAAAATGGATCAGTCAAAGAAAGGGTTCTTGCCTGTGTTATGATGTCGCTTGAAGCTACGTCGGTATTTCCCCAAAGAGGAAGGGATGATGCAGCACAGTGGCAGTAGGTATTTCCCTCAGATATGAAACCAAGGTTATCGAACCAGTAGGAGAACCAAGCAACACAACATAAACAACACCTGCACATAAATAACAACTACTCGCAACCCGATGATACGTCTCCAACGTATCTATAATTTTTGATTGTTCCATGGTATTATATTATCTGTTTTGGATGTTTAATGGGCTTTATTATGAACTTTTATATTATTTTTGGGACTAACCTATTAACCGGAGGCCCAGCCCAAATTGCTGTCTTTTTGCCTATTTCAGTGTTTCGCAGAAAAGGAATATCAAACGGAGTCCAAACGGAATGAAACCTTCGGGAGAGTTATTTTTGGAACAAACGCAATCCAGGAGACTTGGAGTGGACGTCAAGAAAGAAACGAGGCGGCCACGAGGTAGGAGGGCGCGCCCTAGGGGGGTAGGCGCACCCCCACCCTCGTGGGCCCCTCGTGGCTCCCCTGACCGACTTCCTTCGCCTATATATATATTCAATGTACCCTGAAAACATCCAGGAGCACCATGAAACCCTATTTCCACCGCCGAAACCTTCTGTACCCGTGAGATCCCATCTTGGGGCCTTTTCCGGCGCTCCGCCGGAGGGGGAATCGATCATGGAGGGCTTCTACATGAACACCATAGCCTCTCCGATGAGTTGTGAGTAGTTTACCACAGACCTTCGGGTCCATAGTTATTAGCTAGATGGCTTCTTCTCTCTCTTTGATTCTCAATACAAAGTTCTCCTCGATCTTCTTGGAGATCTATTCGATGTAACTCTTTTTGCGGTGTGTTTGTCGAGATCCGATGAATTGTGGGTTTATGATCAAGTTTATCTATGAGAAATATTTGAATCTCCTCTAAATTATTTTATGTATGATTGGTTATCTTTGCAAGTCTCTTCGAATTATCAGTTTGGTTTGGCCTACTAGATTGATCTTTCTTGCAATGGGAGAAGCGCTTAGCTTTGGGTTCAAGCTTGCGTTTTCCTTTCCCAGTGACAGCAGGGGCATCAAGGCACGTATTGTATTGTTGCCATCGAGGATAAAAAGATGGGGTTTATATCATATTGCTTGAGTTTATCCCTCTACATCATGTCATCTTGCTAATGTGTTACTCTGTTCTTATGAACTTAATACTCTAGATGCATGCTAGATAGCGGTCGATGTGTGGAGTAATATTAGTAGATGCAGAATCGTTTCGATCTACTTGTCGCGGACGTGATGCCTATATACATGATCATGCCTAGATATTCTCATAACTATGCACTTTTCTATCAATTGCTCGACAGTAATTTGTTCATCCACCGTAATACTTATGCTATCTTGAGAGAAGCCACTAGTGAAACCTATGGCCCCCGGGCCTATTTTCCATCATATAAGTTTGTGATCTATTTTATTTTGCAATTTTTACTTTCCAATCTATATCATAAAAATACCAAAAATATTTATCTTATTATTATCTCTATCACATCTCACTTTCGCAAGTGGCCGTCAAGGGATTGACAACCCATTTATCGCGTTGGTTGCGAGGTTCTTGTTTGTTTGTGTAGGTACAAGGGACTTGCGTGTAGCCTCCTACTGGATTGATACCTTGGTTCTCAAATCTGAGGGAAATACTTACGCTACTTTGCTGCATCACCCTTTCCTCTTCAAGGGTAAAACCAACGCATGCTCAAGAGGTAGCACCCGACGTGTAAAAGGGGTAGTCAATCCCTTTTGGGTAGCGGCGCCTCAAGATAGGCAAACAGACGTGAGATAAATTTGTAGTAGATTGATAGATCGAACACCAAACAAAATAAATAAGAATAAATTGCAGCAAGGTATTTTTGTATTTTTGGTTTAATATATCTGAAAATAAATGCAAAGGGAAAGTAGACCGCAAAGGCAAATAATATGAGAAAGAGACCCGGGGGCCGTAGGTTTCACTAGTGGCTTCTCTCGAGAAAAATAGCAAACGGTGGGTGAACAAATTACTGTTGGGAAATTGATAGAACTTCAGATACTCATGACGATATCTAGGCAATGATCATTACATAGGCATCACGTCCAAGATTAGTAGACCGACTCCTGCCTGCATCTACTACTATTACTCCACACATCGATCGCTATCCAGCATGCATCTAGTGTATTGAGTTCATGGAGAAATGGAGTAATGCAATAAGAACGATGACATGATGTAGACAAGATCTATCTATGTAGAGATAGACCCCATCGTTTTATCCTTAGTAGCAACGATACATACGTGCCGGTTCCCCTTCTGTCACTGGGATCAAGCACCTTAAGATCGAACCCACTACAAAGCACCTCTTCCCATTGCAAGATAAATAGATCAAGTTGGCCAAACAAAACCCAAATATCGGAGAAGAAATACAAGGCTATAAGCAATCATGCATATAAGAGATCAAAGAAACTCAAATAACTTTCATGGATATAAAAAGATAGATTTGATCATAAACTCAAAGTTCATCGATCCCAACAAACACACTGCAAAAGAGTTACATCATATGGATCTCCAAGAGACCATTGTATTGAGAATTCAGGGAGAGAGAGAGGAAGCCATCTAGCTACTAACTACGGACCCGAAGGTCTACAAAGAACTACTCACGCATCATCGGAGAGGCACCAATGTAGGTGGTGAACCCCATCCGAGATGGTGTCTAGATTGGATCTGGTGGTTCTGGACTCTGTGGCAACTGGATGAATATTTCGTCGACTCCCCTAGGGTTTTGGGAATATTGGGGTATTTATAGAGCAAAGAGGCAGTCTGGGGGGCACCCAAGGTGGGCACAACCCACCATGGCGCGCCCTGGTGGGTTGTGCTCTCCTCGGAGCACCCCCTAGGCGCAGCCAGGGCCCATTATGTTCCTTCTGGTCCAAAAAAATCTCCATAAAGTTTCGTTGCGTTTGGACTCCGTCTGATATTGATTTCCTGCGATGTAAAAAACATGCAGAAAACATCAATTGGCACTTGGCACTATGTCAATAGGTTAGTACCAAAAAATGATATAAAATGACTATAAATGATTATAAAACATCCAAGATTGATAATATAACAACATGGAACAATCAAAAATTATAGATACGTTTGAGACATATCTGCATCCCCAAGCTTAACTCCTACTTGTCCTCGAGTAGGTAAGTGATAAAAAAAGAATTTTTGATGTGGAATGCTGCCTAACATGGCATATCATATTTTTTTTTTCTTTATAGCATGGACATTTGGAATTTTTATGTGATTCAAAGCAATAGTCTAGTTTTGACACGATAATTTAAATACTCAAGCATCTCAACAAGCAACTATGTATTTCAAAATATCAACGCTAAAATAAGTTATCCCTAGCCCATCATGCTCAACCATTGATCCATTCATGAAATACACTCGCGTATTAGCTACACCCAGTACTTAAGTACGATCATATTGCCTCCTAGTTGGTGCTTTTGTAAGAGAGATGGAGACTCAAATTCAAAATAAAAATTGCATAAAGTAAAAGAAAGGCCCTTCACAGAGGGAAGTAGGGATTTGTAGAGGTGCCAGAGCTCAAAGCGAAAACTTAGAGACAAAAACATTTTGGGAGGTGTATCCATCCCACCAACGAGAACGACTTAGAGTTCCCAACACTTTCCATGCTAGATATATCATAGGCGGTTCCCAAACACCAAATAAAGTGAATTCCTTTTTCCACCATACTTTCACTTTCCATGGCTAGCCGTATCCACGGGTGCCTTCCATACCAACACTTTCCAAGGAATTTATTATTTGACAACATAAAGTTTACTCATTTTTTTCATTTCGGGACTAGGCATCCCTAATACCTTTGCCTTACTCTCGTGCAATGACAAGTGAATAAACACTCATCGTGAGAATAACACATCTAGCATGGAAAATATTAGCCACCCATCACCGCTCCGCGAGCGAAACGAACACACAAAAAGAGAAGTTTATTTTGAAAATTAGAGATGGCACATACAGATTTTCTTAGAACGGCAAAAGAATACCGCATATAGGTAGATATAGTGGACTCATGTGGCGAAACTGATTTTGGATGCACAAGTAGAGATCATACTTAGTGCAAAATGAAGGCTAAGCAAAATATTGAGAAGAGACCAACCAAGAAATGGATAATCTCATAAGAAAGCATTAGGCATAATTAACACTGAATAATGCACCACAAGTAGGATATAATTTCATTGCATGACTATTGACTTTCGTGCTTGCATAGGGAATCACAAACCTTAACACCAATATTCTTACTAAAGCATAATTACTCATCAACATAACTCACATATCACATCATCATATCTCAAAACTATTACTAAGAATCAATTTTATTTTGTCCAATGATCTTCATGAAAGTTTTTATTATATCCTTCTTGGATATCTATCACTTTGGGACTAATTTTCATGTGTTGCTTTTCATAAGCTCAAACAAATATAAGTGAAGATCATGCACATAAATTTTTTCTTTCTCTCAAAATAATTTAAGTGAAGCAAGAGAGAATTTCTTGAAAATTTTACTAACTCTCAAATAAATCTAAGTGAAGCAAGAGAGCATTTCTTCCAAAAAAAACTAAGAACACCATGCTAAAAAAGATATAAGTGAAGCACTAGAGCAAGTCCATAGCTCATAAAAATGTAAGTGAAGCATAGAGAGCAATTCTAACAAGTCATGACATAATTTTGGCTCTCCCAAATAGGTGTGTCAAGCAAGGGACCAAGACTTACAACACAAAATAAAACAAGCAAACACTCATATCATACAAGACACTCCAAGCAAAACACATAATATGTGACAAATAAAAATATAGCTTCGAGTAAAATACCGATGGTCGTTAGAAGAAAGAGGGGATGCCACTCGGGGGCATCCCCAAGCTTAGTTGGTTGCTCATTTTTGGATAATAGCTTGGGATGCCAGGGCATCCCCAAGCTTAGGCTCTTCTACTCCTTATTCCTTCATCCATCATAAGATAACCCAAAACTTGAAAACTTCAATCACACAAAACTCAACAAAACCTTTGTGAGATCCATAAGATAACAAAATAAATCACTACTATAAGTACTGTACCAAACCAATTCATATTTTGTTTCTACATTATATCTACTGTATTCCAACTTTTCTATGGCAAAAACTCATCAAAGAAAACCATAGAGCCATCAAAATAAGCACACAACACAAAGAAAACATAATTTGTCAAAACAGAATAGTCCATAGCAATCTGACTATTTCGAAAACTTGTGGAACTCCAAAAATTCTGAAAAATTAGGACAACCTGAGCAATTTTTATATTGATCTACTGCAAAAGGAATTGGCATTTTATCATGCTCTGGTAAAAAAATATGAATTGTTTTTGTGAGGGCAAAGTTTCTGTTTTTTCAGCAAGATCAAACAACTATCACCCAAGAAGATCCTAAAGGCTTTACTTGGCACAAACACTAATTAAAACACAAAAAACACAACATAATAGTAGCATAATTCTGCTAACACTCAAGAACAGGAAGCAAAAATCACAAATAAATTTTATTCATTGGGTTGCTTCCCAACAAGCGCTATAGTTTTACGCCCTTAGCTAGGCATAAAGCAAGGATCTAAGTTTTGTCATCCTTCTTCTTAACTTTCTGAGAGGTGTTTTCATCATGGGGTTTTGTAAACACAAAAAAAACATCTTATTCATAGAAACCTTAGCGTTCCTAAGTTGGTGTTCATCATAACCCTTTTGATTCCCCGCAACAATCCAAGAGTAATGTTGATTAACATTATTGAAAACTTGTTGGATTTTATCTAAAATGGGGACTTCCTTTTTAAGATTCTCATCAAAGATTTTATTGTCCCCAAGCAAATGTCTTAAAGCATAGTCACTGTTGTAAAGAATTTCATCTATCACAGGTTTTTCACGATTCATACCATAAAAATCAAAGATTTCCCTAGCTTCCCGTATTATGTAATCAAATTCATTCATAAGGACAAGGATGGCCAACTTTTTAGCCCTAGGATTCTTTATAACGGGAAGCTCAAAAAACAATCTTTGCAAAGTAGGATGGGTACGAATAAATTTACTTTCAAGCTTCAAAACTAGTGCTGAAATAGCATCCGCATAAGATCTAGTAGTTTTAAGTATAGGAGCATCATCAAGACTCAAATTTCCCACACAATTGAAAAATTCTTGGATACGTTCTTTTCCCATAACATTCCCTTGCCCCAAGATAAAAGTTTTAGCATCCAGATTTCCCGTACGTCCAATCTTAGGAGTTAGGCCATCATCTGTTGGTGCCATACCGAAATCACTCATGATTGCAAGCAAAGGATAGATCTTACGATAAAACGGCGAACGGAAAAGAGGGACGAATAAAACGAAAAAAATTTGTGAAGTGGGGGGAGAGAAAAACGAGAGACAAATGGCAAATAATGTAAATTGCGAGGCGATGAGATTTGTGATTAGGAACCTGGTATATGTTGAAGATGCTCCCCGGCAATGGCGCCAGAAATTCCTTTTGATGTCACTTGAATCTACTTTGGTATTTCCCCAAAGAGGAAGGGAAGATGCAGCACAACGGCGGTAGGTATTTCCCTCAAATATGAAACCAAGGTTATCGAACCAGTAGGAGAACCAAGCAACACAACGTAAACGTCACCTACACACAAATAACAACTACTCGCAACCCGACGTGTAAAAGGGGTTGTCAATCCCTTTCGGGTAGCGGCGCCTCAAGATAGGCAAACGGACGTGAGATAAATTTGTAGTAGATTGATAGATCGAACGCCAAACAAAATAAATAAGAATAAATTGCAGCAAGGTATTTTTGTATTTTCATTTTAATGGATATGAAAATAAATGCAAAGGAAAAGTAGATCGCAAAGGCAAATAATATGAGAAAGAGACCCAGGGGCCGTAGGTTTCACTAGTGGCTTCTCTCGAGAAAAATAGCAAACGCTGGGTGAACAAATTACTGTTGGGAAATTGATAGAACTTCAAATACTCATGACGATATCCAGGCAATGATCAGTACATAGGCGTCACGTCCAAGATTAGTAGACCGACTCCTGCCTGCATCTACTACTATTACTCCACACATCGACCGCTATCCAGCATGCATCTAGTGTATTAAGTTCATGGAGAAACGGAGTAATGCAATAAGAACGATGACATGGTGTAGACAAGATCTATCTATGTAGAGATAGACCCCATCGTTTTATCCTTAGTAGCAACGATACATACGTGTCGGTTCCCCTTCTGTCACTGGGATCAAGCACCGTAAGATCGAACCCACTACAAAGCACCTCTTCCCATTGAAAGATAAATAGATCAAGTTGGCCAAACAAAACCCAAATATCAGAGAAGAAATACGAGGCTATAAGCAATCATGCATATAATAGATCAAAGAAACTCAAATAACTTTCATGGATATAAGAAGATAGATCTGATCATAAACTCAAAGTTCGTTGATCCCAACAAACACACTGCAAAAGAGTTACATCATATGGATCTCCAAGAGACCATTGTATTGAGAATTCAGCGAGAGAGAGAGAGAGAGAGAGAGAGAGAGAGAGAGAGAGAGAAAGCTATCTAGCTACTAACTATGGACCCGAAGGTCTACAAAGAACTACTCACGCATCATGGAAGAGGCACCAATGGAGGTGGTGAACCCCATCCGAGATGGTGTCTAGATTGGATCTGGTGGTTCTGGACTCTGCGGCGGCTGGATGAATATTTCGTCGACTTCCCTAGGGTTTTGGGATATTGGGGTATTTATAGAGCAAAGAGGCGATTCGAGGGCACCCGAGGTGGGCATAACCCACCAGGGCGCGCCTGGGCCTCCTGGCGGGTTGTGCTCTCCTCGGAGCACCCCCAGGCGCAGCCAGGTCCCATTATGTTCCTTCTGGTCCAAAAAAATCGCCGTAAAGTTTCGTTGCATTTGGACTCCGTCTGATATTGATTTCCTGCGATGTAAAAAACATGCAGAAAACAGCAACTGGCACTTGGCACTATGTCAATAAGTTAGTTCCAAAAAATGATATAAAATGATTATAAAACATCCAAGATTGATAATATAACAGCATGGAACAATCAAAAATTATAGATACGTTGGAGACGTATCATGTTACAAGGTGTGAAGTTGAGTCAGACTCAATGCCCGGCCACTGCAGAAGATAGAGAGAAAATGAAAGTCATTCCCTATGCCTCAGCTATAGGTTCTATCATGTATGCAATGCTGTGTACCAGGCCTGATGTGCCCCTTGCTATAAGTTTAGCAGGGAGGTACCAAAGTAATCCAGGAGTGGATCACTGGACAACGGTCAAGAACATCCTGAAATACCTGAAAAGGACTAAGGATATGTTTCTCGTTTATGGAGGTGACGAAGAGCTTGTCGTAAATGGTTACGTCAATGCTAGCTTTGACACTGATCCGGATGACTCTAAGTCGCAAACCGGATACGTATTTATATTGAATGGTGGAGCTGTAAGTTGGTGCAGTTCCAAGCAGAGCGTCATGGCGAGATCTACGTGTGAAGCGGAGTACATAGCTGCTTCAGAAGCTGCAAATGAAGGAGTTTGGATGAAGGAGTTCATATCCGATCTAGTTGTAATACCTAGTGCATCGGGTCCAATGAAAATATTTTGTGACAATACTGGAGCAATTGCCTTAGCGAAGGAATCCAGATTTCACAAGAGAACCAAGCACATCAAGAGACGCTTCATCTCCATCCGCGATCAAGTCAAGGAGGGGAACATAGAGATTTGCAAAATACATACGGATCTGAATGTTGCAGACCCGTTGACTAAGCCTCTTCCACGAGCAAAACATGATCAACACCAAGACTCCATGGGTGTTAGATTCATTACAATCTAATCTAGATTATTGGCTCTAGTGCAAGTTGGAGACTGAAGGTAATATGCCCTAGAGGCAATAATAAAGTTGTTATTTTTATTTCCTTATATCATGATAAATGTTTATTATTCATGTTAGAACTGTATTAACCGGAAACTTCATACATGTGTGAATAGACAGACAAAACAAAGTGTCCTTAGTATGCCTCTACTTGGCTAGCTCGTTAATGAAAGATGGTTAAGTTTCCTGACCATAGACATGCGTTATCATTTGATAAACGGGATCACATCATTAGGAGAATGATATGATGGACAAGACCCATCCGTTAGCTTAGCATAATGATCGTTAAGTTTTATTGCTATTGCTTTCTTCATGACTTATACATATTCCTTTGACTATCAGATTATGCAACTCCCGAATACCGAAGGAACACCTTGTGTGCTATCAAACGTCACAACGTAACTGGGTGATTATAAAGATGCTCTACAGATGTCTCCGAAGGTGTTTGTTGGGTTGGCATAGATCGAGATTAGGATTTGTCACTCCAAGTATCAGAGAGGTATCTCTGGGCCCTCTCGGTAATGCACATCATGATAAGCCTTGCAAGCAATGTGACTAATGAGTTAGTTGCGGGATGATGTATTACGAAACGAGTAAAGAGACTTGCCGGTAACGAGATTGAACTAGGTATGAAGATACCGACGATCGAATCCCTGGCAAGTAACATACCGATGACAAAGGAATGACGTATGTTGTCATTTTGGTTTGACCGATAAAGATCTTTGTAGAATATGTAGGAACCAATATGAGCACCACCTTATGGTCTCGGAGGCGCTGGAGTGGGTCCTTGAGGATATGAACAAATGGATGAGATCTTTTTTCTAGGCCGGCAAGGACAAGTGTAATGGAGGACAGTGCCTGGTAGCTTGGGAAAAAAATTGTCGTCCCAAAACCGTTGGGGGGCTGGGCATCAAGAATCTGAAGTGGCAGGCGATCGCACTCAGAGTTAGATGGGAGTGGCTCAAGAGGACCGATACCCAACGCCCGTGCCAAGGCCTGCCGATGATGAGAGACGAGGAGGCTAAAGCGGTGTTCGACACCTTGGTCGACATGAAAGTTGGATCGGGCGAGCGGGTACTCTTCTGGAAGGACAGATGGATTCACGGAGCAGCGGCAGCGGACATTGCACCATTGCTGGTCACCTTGGTACCAGCCAGGACGGTGAACAGACGCACGGTGTGTCAGGCCCTCGACGGCGCTAGCTGGACACAGGACTTCGAGGGTAACACCTCCTTCACGGCCCTCATTCAGCTCATGCACCTTGCGCACGTGATAAACACGGTGCCAAGGGATCCAGATCAGCCTAACAGCTTCACCTGGCCGCTCACGACGTCAGGCTCCTACTCGGCCAAGTCGGTCTATCATTACCTTTGCTCGGAGCTGACCAGATCGCCAACCGCAAGCTGCACTTGGAGGAGTTGGGCACCGCTCAAATGCAAACTTTTCATATGGCTTGCTTTGCAGAACCGTCTGTGGACATTTGACAGGAGAGCCAGGCACGGGCTACAAGATGAACCGTCGACTTGCTATACGTGCTTGCAAGCGGAGGACAATGTGGCACACATCCTGGCTCACTGCACCTATGCTCAGGAGGTGTGGCACAGGGTGTTTGGCCTTCTCCACCTCAACATACAGGGGCCGCTGGAGACGGTCGAGTTCACGGAGTGGTGGCTTACCGCGCGTACAAGTTTCTTTAGGGCTGATCGGAGAGGGTTTGACACGATGGTGACTGCGGTTGCATGGGCATTGTGGAAGCAGAGGAATGCCAGAGTCTTCAACAAGGTCAATGAACAAAAGACTGCGTCTGATCTTCCATTCATGATCCTCGACGAAATCGCGGAGTGGAAGATGGCGGGTGTGGGTGTAGGTGGGCTACAACGTTTTGTGAGAAGTTGGCATATAGAGTGAGGAGTTGGAGTTGTGTGCGTTTTGTGTCCTTCGTGTTCGCACCTAGGACACTATCTTGTAAATACATTTCTCTCTTCTATAAAGCTATGGTATGCCATTGGCATACTCTCGAAAAAAATGAGCATCCAGTTTCCGTTGTTGGTTATTGATCGGAGATGTGTCTCGGTCATGTCTACATAGTTCTCAAACCCGTAGGGTCCGCACGCTTAACATTCGATGATGATTTGTATTATGAGTTATGTGTTTTGGTGACCGAAGATTGTTCGGAGTCCCGGATGAGATCACAGAGATGACGAGGAGTCTCGAAATGGTCTAGAGGTAAAGATTGATATATTGGACGAGAGTATTCGGACACCGGAATAGTTTCAGAGCGTTTCGGATATTTTTCGGAGTACCGAGGGGTTACCGGAACCCCCCGGGAAAGTAATGGGACAACTGTTGGGGAACGTAGTATTTAAAAAAAATCCTACGATCACGCAAGATCTATATAGGAGAAACCTAGCAACGAGCGGGGAGAGTGTGTCCACGTACCCTCGTAGACCGAAAGCGGAAGCGTTTAGTAACGCGGTTGATGTAGTCGAACATCTTCACAATCCAACCGATCCTAGCACCGAACGTACGACACCTCCATGTTCAGCACACGTTCAGCACGATGACGTCCCTCGAGCTCTTGATCCAGTTGAGGACGAGAGAGAGTTCCGTCAGCACGACGGCGTGGCGACGGTGATGATGAATTTACCGGCGCATGGCTTCGCCTAAGCACTACGATGATATGACTGAGGTGGTAAGCTGTGGAGGGGGGCACCGCACACGGTTAAGAGAATACTTGTTGTACCTTTGGGGTGCCCCCTCCCCCGTATATAAAGGAGGGGAGGAGGAGACCGGCGGCCTAGGAGGGGCGCGCCATAGGGGAGTCCAACTAGGATTCCCAATCCTAGTTCCTTCCTTTCCAACAGAGGGAGAGAGGGAAAGAGGAGTAAGGGGAGAAGGAAAGAGGGGGGAGCCGCTCCCTCCCTAGTCCAATTTGGACTTGCCATGGGGGGGAGGGGGGCGGGCACGGCCTCCCTTGTGGCCCTTCTCTCATTTCCACTAAGGCCCATTACTTCCCCGGGGGGGGGGGGGGTTACGGTAACCTCCCGGTACTCCGAAAAATACCCGAATCATTCCGGAACATTCCGGTGTCCGAATATAACCTTCCAATATATCATTATTTATGTCTTGACCATTTCGAGACTCCTCGTCATGTCCGTGATCTCATCCGGGACTCCGAACAAACTTCGGTCATCGAATCACATAACTCATAATACAAATCGTCATCGAACGTTAAGCGTGCGGACCCTACGGGTTCGAGAACTATGTAGACATGACCGAGACACATCTCTGGTCAGTACCAATAGTGGAACATGGATGCTCATATTGGCTCCTACATATTCTACGAAGATCTTTATCGGTCAAACCGCATAACAACATAAGTTATTCCCTTTGTCATCGGTATGTTACTTGCCCAAGATTCGATCGTCGGTATCCTCATACCTAGTTCAATCTCGTTACCGGCAAGTCTCTTTACTCATTTCATAATGCATCATCCCGTAACTAACTCATTAGTCACATTGCTTGCAGGCTTATAGTGATGTGCATTACCGAGAGGGCCCAGAGATACCTCTTCGATACACGGAGTGACAAATTCTAATCTCGATCTATGCCAACTCAACAAACACCATCAGAGACACCTGTAGAGGATCTTTATAATCACCCAGTTACGTTGTGACGTTTGATAGCACACAAAGTGTTCCTCTGGTATTCAGGAGTTGCATAATCTCATAGTCAGAGGAATATGTATAAGTCATGAAGAAACCAATAGCAATAAAACTAAACGATCATTATGCTAAGCTAACGGATGGGTCTTGTCTATCACATCATTCTCTAATGATGTGATCCCGTTCATCAAATGACAACACATGTCTATGGCTAGGAAACTTAACCATCTTTGATTAATGAGCTAGTCAAGTAGAGGCATACTAGGGACACTCTGTTTGTCTATGTATTCACACATGTACTAAGTTTCCGGTTAATACAATTCTAGCATGAATAATAAACATTTATCATGATATAAGAAAAAATAAATAACAACTTTATTATTGCCTTCAGGGCATATTTCCTTCACCAACATGGGCCATAGGAGAGAGAGAGGGGAGCCCACAAGGGATGGCGCGCGCGCCCCCATGGGCAGTCCGAATTGGACAAGGGGAAGGGGGCGCGGCCCCCTTTCCTTCTCCCTCTCCCTCTCCTTCACGTTTCCCCCTTCGAAAGAAAGGGGGGACCGACTAGGACTAGGAGTCCAAGTCGGTGCCCCCCCATGGCGCGCCCCTAGGGCCGGCCTCCTCCCTCTCCTCCTTTATACGGGGGCAGGGGGAACCCCAAAGCACATCAATTATTCTCTTAGCCGTGTGCGGTGCTCCCCTCCACAGTTTACTCCTCCGGTCATGTTGTCGTAGTGCTTAGGCGAAGCCCTGCGCGGATCACATCACCATCACAGTCACCACGCCGTCGTGCTGACGAAACTCTCATTCGACACTCTGCTGGATCAATAGTTCGAGAGACGTCATTGAGCTGAACGTGTGCTGAACTCGGAGGTGCCGTACGTTCGGTACTTGATCGGTTGGATCACGAAGACGTTCGACTACATCAACCGCGTTAACTAAACGCTTCCGCTTTCGGTCTACGAGGGTACGTAGACACACTCTCTCCCTCTCGTCGCTATGCATCTCCTAGATAGATCTTGCGTGATCATAGGAAAAATTTGAAATTGCATGCTACGTTTCCAACAATAAGGAGAGGTCGTTCCTCCTGATACAACAGACCGAAACAACATATAATTGGACATTTAATAAATCAATAAAAAATCAAGAATTACGGAAAGAAGTGCCAGGTTGACTCGAACATGGAGCAGAATTAGATGCATAATACAATAGATCAAACCAACCTGTAACCCATCATGCATGTAATAAGTCGAAAGATAAATTCTAGCTACAATGATGGTTGTTCCTCATGGTGAGGCTCGTGAGGAAATGGCGGAGAATCTCGTCTAGAGAGGGGCACCATGGCCTCCTTCAGTCTCCAGCTATTGCGGCGAGCTCTGGTGACCTCCAGGTGATGACCACGGACACCGGCGTCCTCCCGAGCGTCGATTCTCTTTGCCCCATCGGACAGCGAGCTGCCTTTTGTCGATGTTGTCATTCCCGTCGGTGAAGCTTCCATCTCTTTGTCTTCCTGCTTCTTGGGTTCCTCTCACCTCACATGCTCTGTGGCTGATTTTGAAGAGAAAAAACAACATAGTTCGATAGAATACGAAGCATGGGGGAGAAGTGGTACAAAAGATCTGCACCAGCGAAGAAAACATATAATAGTAACATCAACCTATGCAAGGAGAGGATATATAGGCGCATGGCAGGGCATGAGGGGGAGGCAGCCGGATTGTAACGCACATCCACCATCAGCGCTCGCCAGTAACGCACGTCCACCACCATTACGGCTCGCATCAATGATGCCTTAAATCCGTGACTGTACGTTACTCCGCTTCTTCAACCCTCCACAGACGCCGCATCGCCGTTCGCATCGCTCGGCGGATCTCTCCCCATTTCGGAGAATCGGCTGAAAAAACGCGGGAATCTCCGGCAGAAATGAAGATAATGTCTGCTTGTTCCTCCGATTCATCGATCATAATTGAGTCCAAAACGGCTCCTGGTCGAAGAGATGAAAATGCTGAACAAAAAGCTACATTACATTCTGGCCATACACATCCAGAATCGCCCGAGCGCGGCCTCCTGTTGTGTCCCGGTGGGCTCACAGGGCCCAAGCGTGGCCTTCTATTGTTTCCCAAGTAGGCCTAGTTCAACGACTGATGGGCGATTTTGTTGCTGGAGCAGCGGCCCAGCCTTTTAGCCCTTTCTAGCGATGTATGGACACTCATATGTATTTAGAAGGAAATCCAACGGCCGGAGACGGCCACAATTCTAGATCCAATGGTCGAAAACACTGATGGCCTGAGATGGTTTGGTTAGTGCGCAATTTTAATGTCTCTAAATAAGAAGCGAGGAAGAGATAACAGACACATGGCTGAGCACAGGTGGAGCCGGGGCTGGGGAGCGAGGGCGTCAGAAGAAGAGGATGCCGCAATGAGGGAAGGGCAAGGGCTAACCATGCGGCGGTGGAGCAGAAGGACAGCGCGTTGAGTGCCGAGATTAAGCATCGAGGATTTTTTGAAGACAATACAGACGCAGATGCTCATACATACACACACTCACTCCTCTGAACGCACGCACGCAAACCCTACCCCTAACAGCACCTCCGAAAGACTGAATTGACACATCATCTTGAGATTGACGAAATCGCCACAAACGTCTCCTCCCACTGAATACACATCACTGGGAGGCCTGAAATAAATCGAGGAAAATGCAAGCACCAATGTCAAGTATAGGACTTGAACTCTTCTGGGCTAAAGAAGAACCATCCAACCACATGTTGGTTCACGAAGCATCGGAGCTTTGAAATTGATCTCACTAACTATAGCCCCATAGCTACCTCGACTACTATTGATAATATCATGAACTACTTGCTTCGAGTCAGAAGCAATGATAAAACGTTGCAAATGTAAATCTTCAGCCAGAGCAAAGTTCTCACGCCTGGCCGCCAGAGTGGCGGGGTCATCAACTCCAGCGATAACCAACGCAGAACTACCCAGGTAATGGGCTTCTCTGTCTCGGCAGACTGCTGCAGCCGCTGCCTTTCTTGGCATTTCTATTTTGGCGCTGCAGGCGCCCGTTACCAGGCTCGGCCCATGTGTAATTGCTTTTCTGTCTTCGGAGACGTAAAAAATGCGCAAGCAGAGGGGATCAACTCCGCGACCCCTTCGATGTGATGGTTACACACTAACCATCAGGCCAGCGCCCCACTTTGTGCTAATGTACTCCTCTTCTTTCATTTCTCTAGTTTTTAAGTTCGTTTTGTTCTTTTATCCTTTTCCGTTCATTCTTTTTTGTTTTCTTTAATGCATGATTTTTTCTCAAATTTCATGAATCTTTTTTCTAAATTGATCTATTTTTTAAATTATATTTGATTTTAAAAATATTGATGAACTCTTTTTACAAGATTCGATGATTTTTTTTCAAATATGATGAACTTTTTTCAGATTTGATGAACTTTTTCCGAATTCGATGAACTATTTTTCAAACTCGATGAACTTTTTAAATATTTGATGAAATTTTTCTGAAATCAATGAACTTCTTTCAAGTTTGATGAACTTTTTTTCTAATCGTTGAACATTTTTCAAAAATTTATGAACTTTTTTTCATTAAAAAATTGACTGTTCCAAAAAAACGAATGGTTTGAAAATCTGTAATAAATAGGGCGGATTTTATGGTTCTTAAGGATTCGGTGGTTTTTTTAGCATCTGTAACCTTTATTAAATCTGGATGTTCATAGGGATACAGATGATGTCGGGCGTATTAACAAGCCACGGGTGGCGCCCGGGAGACAAAGAAACCGCAGCTTTTGCAAGAGCATGCGCTTCAAAATTATGCTTCCTATTCTCATGAATGAAACGGATATTAGGAAAAAAATCTAGCCCTATGGTTTATCTCACTCAAAACCGAAGCGAACTGGCAAGGAACATCCAAGCCTATCATGGAAATCACGGCAGCACAATCCGAAGCCACGCATATAGAGTTGAGATTGAGATCCATCGCCAAAGAAAGGGCTTCATTGCATGATTGGGCTTCCAACGAGGGCGGATCCGTGAGACCCTCGAGAACTCTTGCTAAAGCTCCCGGAAAAACTCATGCTCTGTCACGGCAGACCACAGCTGCTGCGCCCCTCCTACCAGATCTGGACACGCCTCCATCTGCGTGTAGCTTCGCTTCTTCGTTGGTTGGGGGAAGCCAAACTGATGGTGTCGCTCTAGTCCTTGAATTTTCCGCTGTTACATCCAGGTCCTTGGGCTTCACATGCAAGTCCCTCCTCAGGCGTGACTTGTGCACAACATTACAATCAAGATCCACCAGAATTTTTTTGATGAAGACCGAACTGCTCAGGGGGCTTTGGTACTGCTCGTCATGGATAGCACGGCGTCGCGCCCACCATATGGCCCACATAGTGATCAAAATATGAACAACTTCCTGCTATGTTAAAGTGTCCAGTAGCCAGAACATCCAAAGTCGAGCATCCTCGGTTTGGTTTGAGATCATTACTTCTGTCAATTCCTCGTCGGCCAGAGCCCAGACACACCGTGACATATGGCAATCAAACAAAGAATGTCTCCACATATCGACCGCCGCTTGGCATAAAGGGCAAGCCGGCGAATCTGTCATCTTCCTGTGATTCCCTCACCGGTTGGGATTGATGTCTTGGCTAGCCGCCAAGCAAAAATTTTGATTTTGGATGGAATGCTCAAATTCCAGAGTTTGCCCCAAGACTTCTTATCTGCATCAGAATCTGATTGCCCCGGAACATGCTCCAACCAGTCTGTTCGCTGTTGCTTTGTAGTTGCCAGTAAACGGTATGTAGACCGTACTGAAAAAGTGCCTCTTCTGTCATAGTGCCATGCCCAGAAATCGGCTTGAACTCGTGTACTCAAGGGGATATTCAGTATCGCTTCCTTGTCCATTGCATAAAAGTGCTCATCCAGAACATGAATATTCCAGCCCGCAGTAGTGTGGTCAAGCAACTCTGACACTACTTGCGGCGGGTTTGGGGTCTTTGGGCACACCGGCCGTAGTTTATGATCTTGCGGTATCCAGTTGTCATGCCATACACTCGTCTCGCTTCATGTCCCTATCCTTTTGATGATTCCCAATTTAAGGGTGTCACACCCTTCATGTATGGAGCGCCAGACTTGAGACGGATTGCTTCCCAAAGGATTCGGTGGTGTAGTGGCTAGCTGAATAAACCTGCATTTTACAGGCGCGGGTTCGAGTCCGCGCTGGGCCGGCCCATATAGTTCTGTGTTTTTAATCGGCAAAAAATGAACGAGCTGGTGAAGTTTCGAACCCGCGATCTCCATCTTCAATACAGAGTGAACAAACAACCACGCCAACCAGCAGGATCTGATTAATTAGATCATTTTTTCCCTTTTATTCTTTACTTTCTGTTTTCTCCCTTTTTCATTTTTTTTCGTTTTACTCTTTCCTTTTCTGCTTTCTATTTTTTCTTTTTTCTTCTTCCTGGGTCAATGAATTATCTTGCAAATACGTGAACTATTTCTTCAAATCGATGAACTTATTTTAAAATTCGATGAACTTTTTCAAATTCAATGAACTTTTTTCAAATTGATGATCTTTTTTTCAAAATTGGTGAACTTTTTTGAAACTCAATGAAGTTTTTTTCAATTTCGACGAATTTTTTTTAAAATTGATTAACTTTTTTGAATTTCAATGATTTTTTTAATTTCGATCAATTTTTTTTTCAAAATCATTGAACCTTTTTCAAAATTGATGAATTTATTTTATCAAGTCGATGAACATTTTATGAAATCCGTGAACTTTTTTTCAAAATTTGGTGAACTTTTTTCAAATATTGATGAATTTTTTTCAAAATTTTGTTTTGTTAAATTCTTGGTTATTCTTAATATTATTAAGAAATCGTTCTCAAATTTATGCTTTCATTTTTCAAAAAATTATATTGGACATATAATGTGTATTTATGTTGTATTGTAATATGGTCAAATAGATAGTTTCCTGATTACAAACAGGTAAGTCAATGCGGCCAAGTGGTTATTGGCTAAGGTAGTCATCGTGTGTGTGCTGAGTTCGAGTCAGGTTTCACCTAGAATTCATCTGGATGATAATTTTTTTCGTTGCGTTTACAACTCGAATAGAAGATTATTGGGCCGGCCCGTTGCAAGTCGCCACGAGCGCTAACTAGGAGCTCCCGCTACCCCTCAAAAAAAAAAAACTAGGAGCTCCCGCCTCAAAAAACAAAAAAACTAGGAGCTCCCGCCTTCGTTCTTCCCAAAACTGGCGCACAATGAAACGCTGCACGGGCCGGCAAACTTCTCAACTGGTTAAAAAAACATGTAAAAAAACTGGAAAGTATTTTTGAGACAGTCTCGGACTCTCGTGTCATGCCAACCGCGTATACATATACGGCTCCCACGGCAGGGACCGTGGACGTACAGAGGCACACACGCCGCAGGCTTTCTCGTTCGTCGATCCGATATGTCACGCCGCGCACCAAGCTGCTGGTCGAGCATCCCCTCCGAGCTCGCGGGGGTCGTGCTCCGCCGCCTCCCTTGCCATGCCGACCGGGTCCGCTTCGCCGCCGTCTGCAAACAGTGGCGCGCCTCTGCGCGGCAGACCTCTCCGCCCCTGCACTACCCATGGCTCGCCTTGCCCGACCGGACATTCTACAGCCTGCCTGGCTCCGCCTTCCGGCCGCTGCCGCTCCACCTCGACCGCCACCGGCAGCTGCCGCACGCGCAGAGCTCCTGCGGCCAGTGGCTCGTGTTCGAGCGCTTCGACGGCGCCTACACGCTGGTCAGCCCCTTCTCCATGTCCACCACCATCCTGCTCCCCGGCCTCTCCGACACGTACGCCCCCAACGTGCCTCTCCGGGTCCCGCAAGACGAGCCCAAGCCGTATATGTTGAAGCTCGTCGTGTGCTCCGACGACCTCGTCGCCGCGATCGTCGATGACAACGAGGCATGGACGTATAGCAAGCTTGCCTTGTGCCGGCCAGGGGCGTCCTCGTGGTGGTCCAGCACACCCGACGAGCTTCGCCACCTCCAAGACATTGTCTCGTGCGAGGGAAAGCTCTACGCCCTCGACAGCTGGGACGGGCTCTTCTCCGTGTCCATCGCCACCGACAGGCGCACCGGCGAGCCGGCCGTGTCACGGGTCGACCACCTCATGGGTAACCCCCGCCGGGGCCGGGTCCTCGGCGACTCGCCGCGATACCTGCTAGAATCCAGCGGAACGTTGCTGTTGGTCTGCAGGGAGGATCCTAAGAGCAAGGCGGAGCGGACGACGATAGGGGGGCGTCGGATGTGGAGTGCGCTCGAGCTGCAGATGGGGACCAAGTTCAGGGTGCTCGAGGCGGACTTGGCGCGGTCGCGGTGGGCGAGGCTGAGGAGCGTGGGCGACCGCCGGATGCTGTTCGTCGGGCCATGGTGCTCCCGAGCGGTTCATGTTACCGCCGCCGCCGCCGAGCACGAGCAGGACTGTCTCTACACCGGGGATCGTATCTTCTTCACGGAGGACGCCATCGCTGGGACATACAATCATCGATACTACCACAAACAACCGGAGCCCTTCTACTGCAGCGTCTACGACATGAGGACGAGGCGGTCGGAGTTGTTCCTCGAGACGCCCGTGCGGCCGTTGAAAGGCTTCCCGGTCACGTGGCTATTCCCTCCAACTCCAAGTCAGGGATAGCTACGACTGAAGTGAATGGCCAGTTCTATCTATGCATGATGTTGGCAGGCTCTGCATGCTGGCCTCAAATACTACTGTACTTGGTCTGATGATTGCAAACCTAAGATGTATTTCCCGTCAACGTTGTCCTCCCTCCGGTCATTTTTACTCCGCGTATTAGATTTTTGTCAAGTCAAAATCAACCAAGTTTGACCAGATTTATATTAAAAATATATAAACATCTACAGTACCAACTATATATACTATGACATTTCATAATGAATATAACAATATTGATTTGGTATAGTGAATGTTGATACTCTTTTCTATAAATTTGGTTAAAGTAAAGATACTTTGACTTCGGACAAATCTTATATGCAAACTAAAAAGGACCGCCTCTACAAGTCTAGATATTTCTTAAGTTAGATTTTGAAAGCTTTAATCATGGTAGATGTTGTGTGTTAGATATTCAAATTCAAAATTTGAGAACCGGTTGCCATGCATGTGCTAACTAACTTCTCCAGATGGCAATATGTTGGGCCCCACAATGAAAAGGTCTATAAGGGCATCTCCAAACTCTGGCGCCCAAATTTTCTCCGGCATCCATTCGTGGACACGGATGCGGGAGACGGTCATTCAACGCCGCCCGCATACAATTCCACCCAGGTTTTAACTAACCGGACAAAATTCAAGCAAACACGGCAAATTTTCATATAAACCAGTCAAAATTCATTACATTTTGAACAATTTTTTAACCAAACCTTACTCTAAACCTAATCTAAATGATCGCCGGCGCCCGTTCTCCATGCCTGGCCATGTGCCCCGAGAACCGAAGCTCCAGCTCCTGCCTTCGCTTTCTCCAACTCCGCCTCGGCGCTCTCCAACGCTGCCTCTGCAGCCTCTGCCACCGCAGCTTGAGCGGCTAATCGGCCGTCGATTTTCAGCCCGCCAAGCTTGGCTTCAGCGGGAGGGGAAGAGCGGTGGTCTTCTTAGGACCCGAGCGGCGACGACCTACTATGCACTACTGCTGCTGGCGGCGCACGCGGACATGCAGGCTACGTGGTCTTGGCGACGGGGTGTGACCTTGGCAGAGCCAACGATGTCCTCCTCGTCGTCGCTCTTGCCGAACACCTCGTCCATCTCCTCGTAGGCGGCATGCAACTCCGCTTGATATTGACGGTACCGCCAGCGGTCGCGGCGAAAGTCGTGGGAGGAGCAGCAGGGCTCGAGCAGCGCCTCCTGCTCCACCCCGTCCACGTCCGGCACGATGGCCATGCCAGTAGCGAGTTGCTCCTCCGCGCGCCGATGCTGGTCGGGGAGGCCGAGGGTGTAGGCCTGGTTGACCTGCACCTGTCGGAACTTGGCGACCTGCTCCTCCCTCAGCATGTCCCTCTAGTGGGCACGGGCTTCGCCAATGGTGAGGCCGGCATGCATCGGCGAGGAGGGTGGCGTCGGCTCGTCCTCGACCGCGTCCTCCATTGGGACATTGTTAGCCTCCGTCTGTCAGCCGGCCACTACTAGGAAAAGGGCTATAGCTGATATGGACATTAATGGCGCACCATGTATGTGGTGCTCCACTGCTATATAGCAGTGGCGCATCAGATACAGGTGCGCCATTATTGACATATTACTAATGGCGCACCTGGTGTGTGGTGCATCATTAGTAGTTTTGAAAAAAAATTGTTAGCAGTGGCGCACCAGGGGATAGTGCGCCATTACTAGTTGACATAGTAATGGCGCACCACACACCAGGTGCGCCATTAGTAACCCTGGTGCTAAATGCACCCCCCGACCGCCTTTTCAGTTAAAAAAATAAAAGAAAATGATGGAAATGTCAAAAAAATAAAATAAAATAAGTTTCCCATGTGATATATGGTCTAGTTGTTGGGAAAATTTACAAATATGAATTTTGACTTTATTTGCAAAATCTCTCTGGAATTTAGTAAAATGGGCATAACTTTTGCATACGAACTCGGATTAATAAGTTTTGTATATGAAAAATCATCTACTCGAAAAGTTACATACGAATTGAACCGGGGGAACCTTGTTCAACATCTTCAAAATCCCAAAAAAACCTAACAGAACGAAAGATACGGGGCTTTTAAGATCTAGAGGGGGGAAAAAGGAAAAAAAATTCAAACTTACTAGTGGCGCACCATTTGCTAGGTGCGCCACTAGTACCAGAAAAAACATTTGGTT
This sequence comes from Triticum aestivum, assembly GCF_018294505.1. Taxonomy (NCBI): domain Eukaryota; kingdom Viridiplantae; phylum Streptophyta; class Magnoliopsida; order Poales; family Poaceae; genus Triticum; species Triticum aestivum. The sequence goes on from NC_057796.1 coordinate 480,652,969, forward strand.
TCAAAAAAAAAATTGGAATTTTTTTCAAAATATGATACGTAATATGACCGGGAAGTTTGAAATATTTTTTCAAAAATTCATCACACTCATGAACATGAACAAAGTCCTAGACATCAACAAGGTTTAATAGGATTGATATGATAGATATATCAACAAGTGCCTGTGAAGTGAGCTGGTGCTGGGGTTGGATAGAACTGCGAAGTTAAGTGTGCTCGGGCTGGAGTAGTGTGAGGATGGGACCTTTCGGAAAGTTTGACCACGGAGTGCGATTTGACTTGAGATTAAGCATATGGACCTGAGATTAAGCCATAGTGACCCGAGATTAAGAAAAAAAACGAAAAAAGAAATTTTGAATTTAAAAAAGAAATTGGAACAAGAATCTGAATTTTTTTTTGAAAAAAAATGTTAGTAATGGTGCACTTCTATGTGATGCGCAATTACTAAGTCAGATAGTAATGACGCACCAGATAGTCATAATGGCGCACTATAGGTGCGCCATTACTATTTTGTTACTAATGGCGTGATAATAGTGGCGCACCTGTAGTGCGCCATTAATGGCAAAAACAGGTGCGCCACTAATTAGCCTTTTCCTAGTAGTGGGCCTGCCAGCCGGTAGCAATAGCGGCCATCTCCTGCTTCTGCTCAGACGGGCGGCTATCCTAGAGGGCTTTGGAGAGCGAGGATGCCAAACAGGCGTGGTAGGGAGAGGAGAAAGGGCCCGGAGGAGGATGATTGCGGCCATGGCTGGGCCCGGAGTTTATATAACGGGCGGATGGCAATGGACCGCGGCGGTGTGGTTAATGGTGGGCGGCAGGCGGATTGGCGGGTAGCGCCGGAGAAGGTTCCTCGGCAACCGCATATCATTACTTTGTAGGGCGATGGACCGCCGGGGTGTCGTTGAACGTGGAGCAGTCGTGTGCATGGGAAGCGGCGGGCCGACGCTCTCTCGGCCGGTGCGCCGCTTCAATGCCGGCAACAGTGAGAGGTTGTGTCCGCTTTGGCCAGGCATGAATGCTGCACCCTCAGTGCGCCGATGCACTGACAACTCCCCGTCCCCACCCCCCACCCCTCACCCCAAATTTGTTTCCGGTTTGCGAGAAAAAATGTGTCTGGACTATCGAGCGGACCGATACAAGCACACGTTGAATGGTAAAAGACATCCGGACCACAAGGTCCGGACGTATGCGGGTAGTTTGAACATCCGCGTTGAAGATACAAATACATTACTGCCACGAGATGAAATGAAATAAAGAGATGATCTTTCTGGTGAAGATTCTGACCGCTTGAGCCAAGGCGGGCACGTGGACGCGGGCTTGGCATCCCGCTCCTGCTGCTGCATCATCGTATTTTTAAAGATTTTAATACAAACTATGTACAAAATAAAATAAGTGAATTTACATATTAAAATATGTTTATATACGTTGGTATTGAAATCTTTAAAAAGACTTATATTTTAAAATGAAAGGAGTATATAATTATCATTACTTGAAAGGGATCCATGAATAATTATCTTACTTAATGAGAGCCGGTAGCACTATGATGCTAATTTGATGGTGAAGTTTCATCTGGACATTTGTACACTAAAGATGTTGCTTTTTTAGGCTTTTGGTGTTCCCTCTTCTTACCTGATAGTTTGTCGTCGTGGGCCTGACTTCATCTCCAGATCCATAATAAACATTAAGTGGTTCAAATAGCCCTGCTAATGCATTTAACTATGGTGAGGAATGGCGCAACCATATCTGCCATGTTCATTGGACGACATCAATTAGCTGCACCGTAGGCACCCTCGCCGACGCCGGATCCGGGGAATTTGTCGTCGTTTGGACCGAAAGGTCCAACCTTTCTTGCAAGGTGGAGGGGAGGGAAGATGCGGCAAAATGACTGAGCAACTACAATACCGAAAAAAGCTTTCGCCTCGCTTTATATATAAAGCAAATATCAACCACAGCCCAAATACAAACGCATCCCACGACAAATACACGCACACACCCAAGGCGGGATACATACGCACTGAGCGCAGCAACACCACCCCTAACACTACAAGAGCAATCGGGGACCTCCACCGTGAACACGCCACCGTGAAGAGATGAAGCCGCATATGACGAACCATGAGCTTCAAGGCGGCGCCTCCAAGATTACGACGCCAACGCGTCGCTACCGCCCGACCCGAGGGTCAGACGTCTTCAAAATAATGCTCCGACTCATTACGGTCCTTGCCCTTGGGCGGACTCTTCGCCGCAACATCGACGGCCTTCATCTTCCTCCAGAACGTCTTGACTCGGGCAAAGGCCATCCGTGCACCCTCAATGCATGCCAACCTCTTCGCAGCATCGATACGTGGCACCGCATCAACAAGACACCGCACCAGGCCAAAATAGCTCTTGGGAACAGGCTCACTCGGCCACAACCAGATTATGACGTTTTTCATGGCGTCGCGGGTTATCCTATGAAGCTCGGCCCATTGGGACATCTGTTCATTTAGCAACAGAGGGCGCTTTGATGCGCCAAATTGTAACCAGAAAAGCTTCTCCATTGCATTCCCCTCTTGCGCTTGGTAAAATTGCGTCACATCGGATGAACTCTTCGGCAAGTCCAAAACTTTGGCCGGAGAACTCCAAACCTGGTTCAGTCAAGCATAGTCCGGATCGCCAAACTTAGTCTGAAGCAAAAAGGGCTTGCCGGCCGCTATCTCCTTAGCCTGCTGAATCTCTTCACGAGCTGCCCTAGATTCAGACCGAGCTTCACTCGCCTCTCGTATGGCCTTATCAAGTTCAGCCATTTTGGCTTTATTATCCTTCTCAAGGAATTCACAGCGGCTGGCAGTATTCTTCAATTCAAGCGCCAGTGCGGATATTTTCTCCTCACTTTGGCGTCGAGCTGCTTGTTCGGCTCTTAGATCAGCCGATGCCTTCTTGGCAGCCGCATCACTACACCGCGCCTGCTCCTTGGCCCGGGCTAACTCCGCCCAGAGAGCTTCAACGGCGGCAGCACCATCTGCAACCATGCACATTTCATATAAAACCCTTTTCGGCATCAGGCCTACACTACAAGAACATTGGTGTAAGGAATGCTCGAAATATATACCTTGCGAGTCGTCAAGATGCCTGTTGATCAATGCAATGTCATCTCCTGCAATATCCAGCTTTCGCTGCAGTTCGGCCACTTCCGTATTTCGGGTAGCCACAGGAGGGGAGGCAGCCTGTATTCCAAATTAAATCAAGGTTAGTAACTGAGCATATCTTTTTGATCCTCTGATCGCTTCCTTCGGAAGGCAATCCGAGTCTCAGGGGCTACTGCATATACAACAGGTGCATTCTGTCAATATTATTCAATTGGCAAAACTACATAACAAACCTCAAAACCTCTCAGAAGGCTCGAGAAGGCCTCGTTCAATCCGCTTTTCGCGGATAGAACCTTTTCGACCACCATAATCATCAAGGCACGGTGCTCCCCTGAAATGGACGCTCGCCGCAGCATGTCTGACAGCATTTCCGGCGCTCCAGGGTCTTCGGAAACCGCCGCCGGAGTACGGCATTCCTTTGAAGGAATCCGCTTGCTCTCCCCCAGATTCGTCCCCGGCTGTAAACCAGATGGTTCGGGGCCGTCATTCTTGATTCCCGAACCCTGGATGACAGAGGCACCACCTTTGGGTAACGATTTCTTCGTTTCCTGCACTGCTAGACAATTGGGAGGAGCCCTTCGGGATGATACCTCGGTATCATCCCCTCTATTGGGCGAAGAGGCCGGAAATGGCGTGTCACTCTCCATCATCTCCGGAAGAAGGTCTCCCGAGGAGGAGGACGATTGAGAAGCACCAGGCGTTAACCTGCGTGGATGTACACATGTCGGATGATTACTTCACTAATAGGGGAAGAATGAGGTACGTTTAAAGTGCCCCACTTACGGTTGGCCAGAGGTTCATCCTCTCCAGAAAGCCTTACGGCAGCATCGCTCGCCCGGCCCAGACGGCCCGAAGATAGCATTTTTCCTCTCTTGGAAGGCTTCCCCTCCTGATCTTTGGAAGTAGCCCTCTTTTTGCCATGGAGAGCTTCCTCCGCACCTTTGCCCTTGGGCAAAAGAGTTTCGGTTTCCCCGAACTCAGCGTCTAATTCGTCCTCAGGGCGGGTATCACCGTCGAGTTCCCCGCTCTCGCCCCCTCTGTAGACACCTGGTACAGTGTGGGAATCAGCATTCTCGTCAGCAGGGCGGTCGCAGAGTCTTCGGGAAGGGGCACCGGACACCAAATTAACACCGCTTTCTTTATCCAGTCCTGTATAGGGACGGATTGTTCAGTATCTTGTCAAGAGATGCTTGAATGGAAGGTGTTCAGAGTTTGAGTACTTACCGCAGTGTCCGGATGATTGCAGTCAAGGCCGACATCTTCGGTGGTGTCCGGCCATTGCTCTCGTTCCCCCAAATATAATTTCCACATTCCTTCGTGTCTGGTGCCGAAGAAGTGCTGAAGAGGCCGCTGCCCTTCTGGATTAAACTCCCACATACGGAGAGGCTACCGCTGACATGGCAGGGTCCGGCGGGCTAGCATTACTTGAACGACGTTCACAAGCTGATGTCCTTCACGGTAAGGCTTCGGATGCGACCTTGCAGAGTCTGCACTTCATTGACGGATCCCCAGTCCAGTCCCTTATTGATCCATGAAGCAAGCTGAATTGGAGGGCCGGGTCGGAACGCAGGCGTAGCCGCCCACTTGGAGCCCCGCGGCTCGTTGATATAAAACCACCCCTGCTGCCATAGGTCGGAAGACTTGGCGAAAGATCCTTCAAACCAAATTGCGCTGGCAAGCTTGCCTATTGTGACGCTGCCGCACTCTGCCTGCTCCTCCTCTGTCACCTGCGGCCTCACATCAAAGGTCTTGAGCCACAAACCAAAGTGCGGTGGAGTCCGGAGGAAGGCCTCACAGGTGACGATAAATGTCGAGAGGAGGAGAATAGAGTCCGGGGCCAGATCGTGAAAGTCTAGCCCGTAGTAGAACATGAGCCCCCGGACGAAGGGGTTAAGCGCGAACCCAAACCCATGGAGGAAGTGGGACACAAACACTACCCTCTCGCCGGATTTGGGGGTAGGAACGACCTGCCCCTGTGCAGGAAGCCGATGAAGGATTTCCGGGGTCAGATACCTCGCTGCGCGGAGCTTCGCAATATCCTCCTCTGTGACAGAAGAAGCCACCCACCGGCCTCGACGGCTGGATCCGGACATGATTAGGGCTGGTGGCGATGGGAACCCGAGGGTTGGAACTTGGGGTGGCTAGGGTTGAGGAAGAAGCAAGCGCAAAGGAAGAAGACGAGTCTGGGACCCTATATAAAGACCCCAAATACTAAGCGTATCCACCTGGGTCTCGAAACTTACCTATCTCCAGAGAGTTGTACCCAGGGGACGGTTGGGTTACCCACGCTTGCATTAATGAGAATCCTGTGAATAAGGGAACACGATCTCTGCCTTGGCAAGACGTGCAAGTAAAACCGCGTCCCGAGACGTGGTGCGACGTGCCAGCCAACAGTTGGAAATAATAACCGGGCAGGCGTGATGCGATGCCATATTCAGTTATCAACAAATTAGACTCGTGGGATATTGTATTTTTTGCAATTATATACACAGGTCCGAATATATCTACTACATCCGAAGACTATTCCGGAGTTCAGAGGGAGGGAACCTGCCTTGCAATGCCGAAGACAATCTGCGCGCCAGACTCCTCGTCATTGAAGCCAGGTTCAGGGGCTACTGAGGGAGTCCTGGACTAAGGGGTCCTCAGGCGGCGGACCTGTTATTCATTGGGCAGACTGATGGGTTGTGAAGATAGGAAGGCCGAAGACTATACCCGTGTCCGGATTGGACTTTCCTTGGCGTGGAAGGCAAGCTAGGCGACCAGCTGTGAAGATTCCTTCTTATGTAACCGACTCCATGTAACCCTAGATCTCCCCGGTGTCTATATAAACCGGAGAGCATAGTCCGGATAGGACATTCATTACCATATTCACATAGGCTAGACTTCTAGGGTTTAGCCATTACGATCTCGTGGTAGATCCACTCTTGTAACAAGATCAATCAAGCAGGAAGTAGGGTATTACCTCCATAGAGAGGGCCCGAACCTGGGTAAACATCGTGTCCCCCGTCTCCTGTTACCATCGATCCTAGACGCACAGTTCGGGAACCCCTACCCGAGATCCGCCGGTTTTGACACCGACAATGGATCAAGCACAGATCAGCCAGCACTAGTAGAAAAAGGCCCATTTGTCCCGGTTCATAAGGCCCATTTGTCCCGGTTCCTGAATCGGGACTAAAGGGTCGGTACTAAAGCCTAATACCTTTAGTCCCGGTTCTTATACAAACCGGGACAGATGGGCCTCCATGTGGCCGCTGCGCCGAGCCCAGGTAGGAGGGCCATTGGTCCTGGTTGGTAGCACCAACCGGGACCAAAAGGCATCCACGCGTCAGCAGTTCAGGGGCTGGGGGTTTTGTTTTTTTTTTGAAAGGGGGGGTTGGGGGTTTTGGGGGTTTTGTAGGGTTAATTTAGGGGTTTCATATATTGTGTTAGCTATAGCTAATAGAGAGAAGTGTCCTCTCTTATCTCCGTGCTTGGTCGACGCTACGTACTATACGTATAGAGAGGACTCGACACGCTAGCTAGCTAGTAAGCAAATGAAGGAAACCATTAAGTACAGAAGATCGTCATGAACATATATAAAGAGAAGTGATCGACCTCTCCTTCTCCGAGAGATTGGTTGAACAACAAGTTTTCGTATATCTATCCGACGCTACTGGCTACATATATACAATATAAGATCTCTTACAATCCCCTAACATCTGAACTCAAGTTCCACATGGTATGCTCCGTCTTTATCGATGAAGTGGTCAAGAAAGAATCATGCCAATTCCTCTGGAATTGCTCATATGCGATCTTGTGGTAGGAGTTCATCCCGCATCTGAACATCTAATTTGAAGAAGGGGGTCAATACATATATATGAATGAAACTCAACACAAATGATGGTAATAAAATAAAATTGTGAATATTATTGCTTACGCACTTCATATAGTTTTTTAGAGTAGCGCCGCTCACAGGTCGTGTGGCGGATGAACTCGCAAATGTAGTATCCACAGTAATTATTCCCGGGTTCCTGCCACAACCACTTTACAAGAAATAGAGGTCAATCAAACTGATAAGCAAGCATGCTAAATGGTATTGATGAAACTAGCTAGAATCAATGGGAGATGCGCGGAACTAGCTAGTACTACTTACTTTCGGGTGTTTAAATCACAGCTCCCCCGGCAGTCCTGGAGCTTCTGCAGTGAACTTTTTCCAAACCCTGCCAGACAAAGAAAACAATTACTTGATATCAGCAAATGAACAAAGTTGCCGATATGGTGCGATAATGATCGATTGAACTTACTTCTCGAGCATTTTAGTCATGGCCGCATACTCCTCGGGATCTTTTCGTCTCGAGTCTATGACGGTTACTAGTCCCTGCTCAAGCTTAATCTTTAGCAGAATAAAGTGGAAGTTGCGCACACATGCATAACTCATCAATTACATTACAATAACCTCGAGTAATAAGGGAAACCGAATATGCACAAGACAGTAACACTCACTTGAAGTTGTAATGCAAGAGTATTGTATCTTTGTTTTGATTTCGAAGTAACGATCGTAGCAAGTTGGCCTCGATTTCTTTGGCATCATGTTTAACATTCCATTCATCTATGAGATTTGTGTTAATGAACCCAATATCACCAATTTGTCTTTTCTTGCATTCGGCGATCTTCAATCTGCATAATATAGTGAGGATAATTATATATACATGCAATGAAATAGCTGAGCTATATATAGAGACTTAATTACAGAAGTAGTACTTACAGACAGTAGCAAGTGACGATTGTTTTATCGAGGGCCTTTTGATTGAAAAACTGGAAGAACTCCTCAAATGGAACAGACAACAGATCAATTCCAACGAGGTCGTGCTCCTTTTTAACTCTCAGCGTCAAAGTATCCTTCCCAGACTTGCTGCAGGTGTCCATATACCAATCATGGAATCTTCGCATCATCGTTGTTAGAGGAGGATGACCAGGTTTGACGAGAGGCTTCCCGTGCTAGTATTTGAATTCGTCCACCTCCATTATATCAAAATGTGCATCGTCAGGCAGGTAATCTCCAGGATTGGTACCGGGCACCATCCTCAGATGATTAGCGATGATATCGCTAGACACCTTGAGTGGGGGCCCGATTGGTTCGCTTGTTCGCTGAGCTGGGGAATTTTTCTCCCACTTCTTCGTTCTGCTAACCTTTGATCACTGCAAGTACTTCCCGACCGGGACGCTTCCTTATATGACCTTTCAATAATGCGTTCATAGTTGGTTTGCGGCGGAGAAGGTGGTGGTCGCTTCAGAGCATCGAGAGTGCGCTTCGCTTTCACCGGATCAATCCTCTCCTCCGGAGGTGGATGTTTCTTAGCTCTTTGCGTTTCAAAGAAGTCCTTCACTTGGGCTTTACGGATCTTTGTGTTTTCCTCCTTGGTCATCTCGTATGGTAACCTCTCTAGAGGCTTGAGAGATGGACCCAATCTTTATTGCCTCCCGCCTCTGGCTGTACTGCTAGACGCCAGAGCAGTCGGAACGGCTGCGACTGTCTTCTTTTTTGCTTACGAGGCGGAGTGCTACGACTCGCCGGAGCAGCCGGAGCGGCGGCGGCTCTCTCCGCCCTTGCTGACGAGGTGGAGGAGGAGGCGGGCTGCTCGGACGCGCTGGCGCAGTGGAGAAGGAGGCGGAGTGCCGCCATGCGCCTGAGCAGCCGGAGAAGGAGGCAGAGTGCCCTGATCACTCGTCGGAGGAGGAGGTGGAGGAGGAGGCGGAGTGCCCTGACTCGCCGAAGGAGGAGGAGGCGGAGGCGTCCAGTTCGGAAGCTTGATGAGCTCCTTCCGCCATAGACATGGAGTCTTCAGAGCAAGACGCAGCTGAGTCTCCCCTTCACTAGTAGGGTGGTGAAGCTCGAGCTCCTCAAATCCCTCTGTTATTTCATCGACCATCACAACAGCATAGCCTTGTGGAATCGGAAGGCAGTGAAAAGTTGCGCCGGGTACAGGAGGTGCAACAGAGCCGACAGCCGCCTTGACTTTGAGGTGCTGCCATTGCATCATAAGGTGGCAATCTTTAGCCTCCGTGATAGCATCCATGGGGTAGCTGGGAGCCGTGAAGTCAGGCTGCTGAAGGAGCTCGGTGGAAGCCATGCTGCTTCTCCGCTGAGATTGCGGGGTAGCTTCTGGGATAGCTTCATGCGGCTCATCTGGTTGGTCGGCAGCTCGCTGGCTCTCAACTTGTTGCTCTAGTTTTAGTACTCTTGCATTCAGCTTCTGCAGATCGCTGAGCTCATGTTTCCTCTTCCTTTCCTGGGTTTTGTACCCGCCTGCGTCGGGAAACCCAACCTTCCACGCAACGGAGCCTGCCGTGCCTCGTGTTCGTCCTGGGTGCTTAGGATTGCCGAGGGCCTTTGTGAGCTCGTCGTTCTCTCTATTGGGAACAAACGTCCCTTGATGCGCTGCGGCGATATACTGCTGAAGCTTCTTGATGGGTATTCCCATTTGCTCATCCGTCCAACGGCACCTGCTTGTTTCAAGGTCCAAGGTTCCCCCAACCCCGAAGAACCAAGTCCTTGAACGGTCTGGCCAGTTCAATATCTCTGGTTTGACCCCTTTATCAAGCAGGTCCTTCTCAGCCTTGTCCCACAATGGCCGGGCTTTGAGGTAGCCACCTGACCCCGTGCGATGGTGATGCTCCTTCTTTGCAGCATTTATCTTGTTTGTCGCTGACATCTTCTTACTCTTCTCCGATGTCTTGTGGGCCACAAATGCGTCCCAGTGATCTCTTATCTTCTCAAATCGGCCGGTGAATTCTGGAGTCTTCTCTTTGTCGACAAACGTTGATTTCAACTCATTCTTCCACCTCCTGAAAAGATCTGCCATCTTCTTAAGAGCATGAGCCTTGATCAATGGCTCTATAACTGGCTTATCCGGATCCTCCTCTAGCGGTAGGGTGAAATTTGCCTTCAGCACGGTCCAAAGATCATCTTTCTGTCTATCGTCGACATAAGACACTTGAGGGTCTTCGCTCTTAGGCTTATTCCATTGGTGGATGCCGATCGGGATCATGTCCCTAACAAGAACCCCGCACTGAGCAGAAAATGCTTCCTTGGTCCGGATGGGTTCAATCGGTTGTCCATCGTCCTTGATTGTTGTGATCGTGAACCTTTCATCCTGGCGCAACCTTTTCTTCGGGCCTCGTCTCGTTACCGAAGTTTGGCTCGATCCGGAGGGCTAGAAAAGAAGAAAGAAGAGAGTTAATATGTGTACATACCAAAACAAGTAGTGCATCAATTAGCTAGTCAGCACAGGCTAAATTAATAATATATATACCTCGCCGGACTTTGCAACAGCTCCTTCCTCCGTTCCGTCACCGGAGTCGTCATCACGGTCTCCTTCTTCCACCAGCATTCGGTCACCGGAGCCATCATGATCATGTCCTTCCACCTCCATTCTTTGATCACCGGAGCCTGCTTCACCCTATCCTTCCGGTTCATCGGTGTCATTGAGAAACGACAAGACTACATCAGCTCCTCCGCTGATGATGTCCCCCAACAACTCTTCTTCTTCCAAGTCTCTTTGATGATCCATAGTTTCTGCAAATATTACAACATGTGGCAATTAATATACAAACATGAGAGATGGATATATTAGTGGCAAACATAGACCTAGGTAGCTCGATGCTTCTATAATTTGGGGTGGCCTCGACGACGCTTCTAGGGTTTGGGGTGGCCTCGTCAACGCTTCTAGGGTTTGGGCCGTACCGCCTCTCTCATGAATGTCCGACGTCCGGACCGACAAGGGATTTAACAAAATGACGTCATTCTGGATGTGCAGGAAATGGTCCCTATTTTTTATGATCTCATCTACCCTTCTATATGTCACGTTGTCTAGTGTCAAAGGATTCAAGAAAACCATGGCTTCATCATTAGCCGAAAGTAACAGGCGCATGATGGTATGAAGCTCTTCAAAATTATTTTGGAACAGAGTCCTGATAGGATAATTCGCTTCTTGGTACGAAGTTCAGCAAGAGCCTTTTGAATATCGCTATTTGGATGGCCTTTGCTGAAATTCGTACCAAAAGGCGAATTAACCTATCAGGACTCCGTTCCAAAAAAAATTGAAGTGCTTCATACCATCATGGGCCTGTTACTTTCGGCCAATTATGAAACCATGGATTTCTTCAATACTTAGACACAAGAGAACGTGCAAATATAGAATGGTAGATGAGATCAGAAAAAATATGGATCAACTTAATTATGCACATCCATAATGGGGGCATTCTTGATAAATCTGGACCCTCGACTCCTCGACGACCCCTCGACGACCCTCAAACCATCGGCGACCCTCGACCCCTCGGTGACCCTTGACCCTCTACCCTAGTTCCCGACCCTCGACCGCTCGGCGATCCTCGACACCCTCGTTCCCGATAAAAATTAAGAAGAGGAAGAAGAAGAAAAAAAGGAGGAGAAGAAGAAGAGGAGAAGAAGAACATGATCTCTTTTTTTCTTCTTCTTCCTCTTCTTATTTATTTCTCCTCTTCTTCCTCTCCTCTTCTTCTCCTTGTTCTCTTCTCCTTCTTCCTCTTCTTATTTTCCTTTTTCCTCTCCTTCTTTTTCTTCTTCTTCCTTCTTCCTTCTTCCTCTTTTCTTCCTTTTCCTTATTTTACTTTTTCCTGTCCACTAACCTAAAATGTGCTAACCAAAAATCAATATCTACTAACAACTTAAATAAAAAAATTAATACATATATGAAAAAAACATCATCATATCAACAACATCATCTTATCATCAACATCATCATATCATCATCAACATATATGAAAAAAAGCATATATGAACGAAGGAGGCCGGCCGGACCATAGCGCGGGGCGGCGCGGACCGGGGTGGTGATGGCGCGGGGTGATACGTCTCCAACGTATCTATAATTTTTGATTGTTCCATGCTATTATATATTCTTGTTTGGCTGATTAATGGGCTTTATTATACACTTTTATATTATTTTTGGGACTAACCTATTAACCGGAGGCACAACCCAAATTGCTGTTTTTTTGCCTATTTCAGTGTTTCGCAGAAAAAGAATATCAAACGGAGTCCAAACGGAATGAAACCTTCGGGAACGTGATTTTCGAAACAAACGTGATCCAGAGGACTTGGAGTGGACGTCAAGCAATCAATAAGGAGGCCACGAAGCAGGGGGCGCGCCTACCGCCCTAGGCGCGCCCTCCACCCTCATGGGCCCCTCGTGGCTCCACCGACCTACTTCTTCCTCCTATATATACCTACGTACCCCCAAACCATCAGCAGAGGAGCCAAAACTCTATTTCCACCGCCGCAACCTTCTGTACCCGTGAGATCCCATCTTGGGGCCTTTTCCGGCGCTCCGCCGGAGGGGGCATTGATAACGGAGGGCTTCTACATAACCACCATAGCCTCTCCGATGATGTGTGTGTAGTTTACCTCAGACCTTCGGGTCCATAGTTAGCTAGATGGCTTCTTCTCTCTCTTTCGATCTCAATACGAAGTTCTCCTCGATTCTCTTGGAGATCTATTCGATGTAATCTTCTTTTGCGGTGTGTTTGTCGAGATCCGATGAATTGTGGGTTTATGATCAAGACTATCTATGAACAATATTTGAATCTTCTCTGAATTCTTTTATGTATGATTGGTTATCTTTGCAAGTCTCTTCGAATTATTAGTTTGGTTTGGCCTACTAGATTGATCTTTCTTGCAATGGGCGAAGTGCTTAGCTTTGGGTTCAATCTTGCGGTGCTCGATCCCAGTGACAGTAGGGAAAACAACACGTATTGTATTGTTGCCATCGAGGATAAAAAGATGGGGTTTATATCATATTGCATGAGTTTATCCCTCTACATCATGTCATCTTGCTTAAAGCGTTACTTCATTCTTATGAACTTAATACTCTAGATGCATGCTGGATAGCGGTCGATGTGTGGAGTAATAGTAGTAGATGCAGGCAGGAGTCGGTCTACTTGTCACGGACGTGATGCCTATATACATGATCATACCTAGATATTCTCGTAACTATGCTCAATTCTATCAATTGCTCGACAGTAATTTGTTTACCCACCGTAATACTTATTCTATCTTGAGATAAGCCACTAGTGAAACCTATGGCCCCGGGGTCTATTCTCTATCATATTAGTCTGCCGTTATTTCTATTACTATTTATTTTGATTTCTTTACTTTTAGTCTTTATCATAAAAATACCAAAAAATATTATCTTATCATCTCTATCAGATCTCACTTTTGCAAGTGGCCGTGAAGGGGTGGACAACCCCTTTATCGCGTTGGTTGCAAGGTTCTTATTTGTTTGTGTAGGTACGAGGGACTTGACCATGGTCTCCTACTGGATTGATACCTTGGTTCTCAAAAACTGAGGGAAATACTTACGCTACTTTACTGCATCACCCTTTCCTCTTCAAGGGAAAACCAACGCAGTGCTCAAGAGGCAGCGAGAAGGATTTCTGGCGCCGTCGCCGAGGAGTCTACGCACAAGTCAAGACATACCAAGTACCCATCACAAACTCTTATCCCTCGCATTACAGTATTTGCCATTTGCCTCTCGTTTTCCTCTCCCCCATTTCACCCTTGCCGTTTTATTCGCCCTCTTTTCCGTTCGCCTCTTTTCCGCTCGCTTCTTGTTTGCTCATGTGTTGGATTGCTTGCTTGTCACGATGGCTCAAGATAATACTAAATTGTGTGACTTTGCCAATACCAACAATAATGATTTTCTTAGTACCCCGATTGCTCCTCTTACCGAAGCTGAATCTTGTGAAATTAATGCTGCTTTGTTGAATCTTGTCATGAAAGATCAATTCGCCGGCCTTCCTAGTGAAGATGCCGCTACCCATCTAAATAGCTCTGTTGATTTGTGCGATATGCAAAAGAAGAAAGATGTGGACATTGATATTGTCAAATTGAAGCTATTTCCCTTTTCGCGTAGAGATCGTGCTAAAGCTTGGTTTTCATCTTTGCCTAAAAATAGTATTGATTCTTAGAATAAGTGCAAAGATGCTTTTATCTCTAAGTATTTTCCTCCCGCTAAGATCATCTCTCTTAGAAACGATATTATGAATTTTAAGCAACTTGATCATGAACATGTTGCACAAGCTTGGGAGAGAATGAAATTAATGATACGTAATTGTCCTACTCATGGTTTGAATTTATGGATGATTATACAAAAATTTATGCCGGATTGAATTTTTCTTCTAGAAATCTTTTAGATTCGGCCGCGGTAGGCACTTTTATGGAAATGACTTTAGGAGAAGCTAATAAACTCCTAGATAATATTATGGTTAATTATTCTCAATGGCACACTGAAAGATCTACTAGTAAAAAGGTGCATGCAATTGAAGAAATTAATGTTTTGAGTGGAAAGATGGATGAACTTATGAAATTGTTTGCTAATAAGAGTGTTTCTTCTGATCCTAATGATATTCCTTTGTCTACTTTGATTGAGAATAATAATGAATCTATTGATGTGAATTTTGTTGGTAGGAACAATTTTGGTAACAATGCTTATAGAGGAAACTTTACTTCTAGGCCGTATCCTAGTAATTCCTCTAGTAATTATGGTAATTCCTACAACCATTCTTATGGAAATTTTAATAAGTTGCCCTCTGATTTTGAGACTAGTGTTAAAGAGTTTATGATTTCACAAAAGAATTTCAATACTTTGCTTCAAGAAAAATTGCTTAAAGTTGACGAATTGGCTAGGAACGTGGATAGAATTTCTCTTGATGTTGATTCTTTGAAGCTTAGATCTATTCCACCTAAGCATGATATCAATGAGTCTCTCAAAGCCATGCTAATTTCCATTGATGAGTGCAAGGAAAGAACCGCTAGGATGCGTGCTAAAAAAGATTGTTTTGTGAAGGCGTGTTCTTCTAGTTTTTATGAGAATAAAGATGAAGATCTAAAAGTTATTGATGTTTCCCCTATTAAATATTTGTTTTGCAATATGAATCTTGATAATGATGGGACTGGAGATGAGTCAACTTTAGTTAGAAGGCGTCCCAGAAATTCGGAGTTTTTAGATCTTGATGCAAAAATTGTTAAAAGTGGGATTGAAGAGGTTAAAACTTTAGATAGCAATGAACCCACTATTTTGGATTTCAAGGAATTTAATTATGATAATTGCTCTTTGATAGATTGTATTTCCTTGTTGCAATCCGTACTAAATTCTCCTCATGCTTATAGTCAAAATAAAGCCTTTACTAAACATATTGTTGATGCTTTGATGCAATCCTATGAAGAAAAACTTGAATTGGAAGTTTCTATCCCTAGAAAACTTTATGATGAATGGGAACCTACAATTAAAACTAAAATTAAAGATCATGAATGCTATGCTTTGTGTGATTTGGGTGCTAGTGTTTCCACAATCCCAAAAACATTATGTGATTTGCTAGGTTTCCGTGAATTTGATGATTGTTCTTTAAACTTGCATCTTGCGGATTCCACTATCAAGAAACCTATGGGAAGAATTAATGATGTTCTTATTGTTGCAAATAGGAATTATGTGCCCGTTGATTTTATTGTTCTTGATATAGATTTCAATCCTTCATGTCCTATTATTCTTGGTAGACCTTTCCTTAGAACGATTGGTGCAATTATTGATATGAAGGAGGGGAATATTAGATTCCAATTTCCGTTAAGGAAAGGCATGGAACACTTACCTAGAAAGAAGATTAAATTACCTTATGAATCTATTATGAGAGCCACTTATGGATTGCCTACCAAAGATGGCAACACCTAGATCTATCCTTGCTTTTATGCCTAGCTAGGGGCGTTAAACGATAGCGCTTGTTGGGAGGCAACCCAATTTTATTTTAATTTTTTTTGCTTTTTGGTTCTGTTTAGTAATAAATAATCCATCTAGCTTCTGGTCAGACGTGTTTTTATGTTTTAATTAGTGTTTGTGCCAAGTGAAACCTATAGGGTCTTCTTGAATGATAGTTATTTGATCTTGCTGAAAATTCCAGAAACTTTCTGTTCACGAAAACAATTGTTAAAACTGACCAGAACGTGATAAAATACTGATTCCAATTGAAGTAGATTAATAAACAAATTATCTAGGTTTTCCTATTTTGGTAGAATTTTTGGAGTTCCAGAAGTTTGCGTTAGTTACAGATTACTACAGACTGTTCTGTTTTTGACAGATTCTGTTTTTCGCGTGTTGTTTGCTTATTTTGATGAATCTATGGCTAGTAAAAGAGTTTATAAACCATAGAGAAGTTGGAATACAGTAGGTTTAACACCAATATAAATAAAGAATGAGTTCATTACAGTACCTTGAAGTGGTGTTTTGTTTTCTTTCGCTAACGGACCTCACGAGATTTTCTGTTAAGTTTTGTGTTGTGAAGTTTTCAAGTTTTGGGTAAAGATTTGATGGATTATGGAACAAGGATTGGCAAAAGCCTAAGCTTGGGGATTCCCAAGGCACCCCAAGGTAAAATTCAAGGAAAACCAAAAGCCTAAGCTTGGGGATGCCCCGGAAGGCATCCCCTCTTTCGTCTTCGTCTATCGGTAACTTTACTTGGAGCTATATTTTTATTCACCACATGATATGTGTTTTGCTTGGAGCGTCTTGTATGATATGAGTCTTTGCTTTTTAGTTTACCACAATCATCCTTGCTGTACACACCTTTTGAGAGAGACACGCATGATTCGGAATTTGTTAGAATACTCTATGTGCTTCACTTATATTTTTTGAGCTATATAGTTGTTTCTCTAGTGCTTCACTTATATCTTTTAGAACACGCTGGTGGTTATATTTTATAGAAATTATTGATCTCTCATGCTTCACTTATATTATTTTGAGAGTCTTAAACAGCATGGTAAATTACTTTAATTATAAAATTAATCCTAATATGATAGGCATCCAAGATGAGCATAATAAAAACTTCCATATTAAGTGCATTGAATACTAGGAGAAGTTTGATGCTTGATGATTGTTTTGAGATATGGAGATAGTGATATTAAAGTCGTGCTAGTTGAGTAGTTGTGAATTTGATAAATACTTGTGTTGAAGTTTGCAAGTCCCGTAGCATGCACGTATGGTAAACGTTGTGTGACAAATTTGAAACATGAGGTGTTCTTTGATTGTCATCCTTATGAGTGGCGGTCGGGGACGAGCGATGGTCTTTTCCTACCAATCTATCCCCCTAGGAGCATGCGCGTAGTGCTTGGTTTTTAATGACTTGTAGATTTTTGCAATAAGTATGTGAGTTCTTTATGACTAATGTTGAGTCCATGGATTATACGCACTCTCAACCTTCCATCATTGCTAGCCTCTTCAGTACCGTGCATTGCCCTTTCTCACCTTGAGAGTTGGTGCAAACTTTGCCGGTGCATCCAAACCCCGTGATATGATACGCTCTATCACACATAAACCTCCTTATATCTTCCTCAAAACAGCCACCATACCTACATATCATGGCATTTCCATAGCCATTCCGAGATATATTGCCATGCAACTTTCCACCGTTCCGTTTATTATGACACGCTTCATCATTGTCATATTGCTTTGCATGATCATGTAGTTGACATCGTATTTGTGGAAAAGCCACCATGCATAATTTTTCATACATGTCACTCTTGATTCGTTGCATATCCCGGTACACCGCCGGAGGCATTCATATAGAGTCATATTTTGTTCTAGTATCGAGTTGTAATCATTGGGTTGTAACTAAATAGAAGTGTGATGATCATCATCCATAGAGCATTGTCCCAAAAAAAGGCCAAATAAAAAAAGGAAGGCCCAAAAAAGAAAAAAAAGGGGCAATGCGACTATCCTTTTTCCACACTTGTGCTTCAAAGTAGCACGGTGATCTTTATGATAGAGAGTCTCTTGTTTTGTCACTTTCATATACTAGTGGGAATTTTTCATTATAGAACTTGGCTTGTATATTCCGATGATGGGCTTCCTCAAATTCCCTAGGTCTTCGTGAGCAAGAAAGTTGGATGCACACCCACTTAGTTTCTTTTGTTGAGCTTTCATACATTTATAGCTCTAGTGCATCCGTTGCATGGCAATCCCTACTCCTTGCATTGACATCAATTGATGGGCATCTCCCTAGCCCGTTGATTAGCCGCGTCAATGTGAGACTTTCTCTTTTTTTGTCTTCTCCACACAACCCCCATCATTATATTCTATTCCACCCATAGTGCTATATCCATGGCTCACACTCATGTATTGCGTGAAAGTTGAAAAAGTTTGAGATTACTAAAGTATGAAACAATTGCTTGGCTTGTCATCGGGGTTGTGAAAGATGAGAGCATTCTTGTGTGACGAAAATGAAGCATGGCCAAACTATATGATTTTGTAGGGATGAGCTTTCTTTTGCAATGTTATTTTGAGAAGACATATTGCTTGATTAGTATACTTGAAGTATTATTATTTTTATGTCAATATTAAACTTTTCTCTTGAATCTTTCGGATCTGAACATTCATGCCACAATAAAGAAAATTACATTGAGAAATATGCTAGGTAGCATTCCACATCAAAAATTCTGTTTTTATCATTTACCTACTCGAGGACGAGCAGGAATTAAGCTTGGGGATGCTTGATACGTCTCCAACGTATCTATAATTTTTTATTGTTCCATGCTATTATATATTCTGTTTTGGATGATTAATGGGCTTTATTATACACTTTTATATTATTTTTGGAACTAACCTATTAACCGGAGGCCCAGCCCAAATTGCTATTTTTTTGCCTATTTCAGTGTTTCGCAGAAAGAGAATACAAACGGAGTCCAAACGGAATGAAACCTTCGGGAACGTGATTTTCGGAACAAACGTGATCCAGAGGACTTGGAGTGGACATCAAGCAATCAACGAGGAGGCCACGAGGCAGGGGGCGCGCCTACCCCCCCCTAGGCGCGCCCTCCACCCTCGTGGGCCCCTCATGGCTCCACCGACCTACTTCTTCCTCCTATATATACCTACGTACCCCCAAACCATCAGCAGAGGATCCAAAACCCTATTTCCACCGCCGCAACCTTCTGTACCCGTGAGATCCCATCTTGGGGCCTTTTCCGGCGCTTCGTCGGAGGGGGCATTGATCACAGAGGGCTTCTACATCAACATCATAGCCTCTCCGATGATGTGTGAGTAGTTTACCTCAGACCTTCGGGTCCATAGTTATTAGCTAGATGGCTTCTTCTCTCTCTTTGGATCTCAATACAAAGTTCTCCTCGATTCTCTTGGAGATCTATTCGATGTAATCTTCTTTTGCGGTGTGTTTGTCGAGATCCGATGAATTGTGGGTTTATGATCAAGACTATCTATGAACAATATTTGAATCTTCTCTAAATTCTTTTATGTATGATTGGTTATCTTTGCAAGTCTCTTCGAATTATCAGTTTGGTTTGGCCTACTAGATTTATCTTTCTTGCAATGGGGGAAGTGCTTAGCTTTGGGTTCAATCTTGCGGTGCTCGATCCCAGTGACAGTAGGGGAAACGACACGTATTGTATTGTTGCCATCGAGGATAAAAAGATGGGGTTTATATCGTATTGCATGAGTTTATCCCTCTACATCATGTCATCTTGCTTAAAGCGTTACTCCGTTCTTATGAACTTAATACTCTAGATGCATGCTGGATAGCGGTCGATGTGTGGAGTAATAGTAGTAGATGCAGGAACGAGTCGGTCTACTTGTCACGGACGTGATGCCTATATACATGATCATACCAAGATATTCTCATAACTATGCTCAATTCTAACAATTGCTCGATAGTAATTTGTTTACCCAGCGTAATACTTATTCTATCTTGAGAGAAGCCACTAGTGAAACCTATGTCCCCCGGGTCTATTCTCTATCATATTAATCTTATGTTATTTATATTACTGTTTATTTTGCTTTCTTTACTTTTAGTCTTTATCATAAAAATACCAAAAATATTATCTTATCATCTCTATCAAATCTCACTTTTGCAAGTGGCCGTGAAGAGATTTACAACCCCTTTATCGCGTTGGTTGCAAGGTTCTTATTTGTTTGTGTAGGTACGAGGGACTTGAGCGTGGTCTCCTACTGGATTGATACCTTGGTTCTCAAAAACTAAGGGAAATACTTACGCTACTTTACTGCATCACCCTTTCCTCTTCAAGGGAAAACCAACGCTGTGCTCAAGAGGTAGCACGGGGCGGCGTGGCGACGGCGTTGGGGTAGGGGCGGCGTGGCGACGGCGTCGGGGCAGGGGCTGCGCGGACCGTGGCGGTGACGGCGCGGGGCGGCGCGCGGCGACGACATCGGGGCAGGGGCGCGCGCGACAACGAGGGCGTCGGAGGCAGGGCGGGCGCGGCGACGAGGGCGTCGGCGGCGACGGGGCGAGCTCGGGCTGTCTGGCGGCGTCGTCGGGGCGGGGCAACTCCAGAGATGAAAATGAAAAATGCTAGGTGTTTGCTTATATAGCAAAGCCATTAGTCCCGGTTTGTGGCACCAACCGGGACCAATGCCCACCTTTGGTCCCGGTTCGTGCCACCAACCGGGACCAAAGGTCTCTTTTCAGCAGCCCAAAGGGCGGGAAGCAGAGATCTTTGGTCCCGGTTGGTGGCACCAACCGGGACTAAAGGCTGGCATTGGTCCCAGTTGGTGCCACGAACCGGGACCAATGCACCCCTTTCATCCCGGTTGGTGCCCACCAACCGGGACCAAATGCCTTGTGCTGGCACGGTGCGGTGGGAAGTTTAGTCCCACCTCGCTAGTTGAGGAGCTCTGGCACCTGTTTATAAGCGCTGATGTGCCATCCCATTCGAACTCCTCACTATTGCAGGCCTTCTGGCCTAGACTTGTCTCTCTGCCTGTGGGCCTGCTGCGGGCCTGAATCCTGGCCCAATGGGGTTTCTAGGCGTATTCAGGCCGTGGTGGCCCGGTAGGTGGCATTTTTTCTAGTTTTTTTTTGTTTTTTGCATTATTTAATTTCTTTTGTTTTTTGCTTTATTTTTTAATTCTTTTTGCTGTTAGGTCACAAAAATTATAGACTTTCTGTTAGTGCCATTAATTTTCAAATTTGAATAGTTTAAATTTGAATTCTTTTAAATTACTGTGAATTACTAGTTTGTGAATAACTTTACTATAAAAATAGATTTTTGAGTGATTCTTTTTCCTGCTATTTAATATTATTGTGTTTTATCATTATATTAAATTTGGTAATTTTTAGGTTATTTTAAATGTCTGTTTTAATCAAGAACATATTTTGTTATTTTAGTTTTCTATTAAAGTTTTTAACAAAAAATTTCTTTATGAATTTTTTTTGCCATTAATGTTTTGAACAGAAAATACTTTGATAATTTTAGTTACATAAATTTTATATAATTTTAGTTTAAAAAATACTATAGGTTTATAAAAGTTTTTTTGTTGATTCCTTTTGCTATTAGAGTTTTATAAAAGCTTTTTAGTTGATTCTTTTTGCTATTGAAGAATACTATAGTTTTGTTTTAGTTGATCATAACATAATATTTTAATTGATTATTTTAAGTTCATTCTTTTTGCTATTAGTTCCTTCTTTTGCGCTAAATGACCCTGAAATTGAAAAGCACTACAAATGAACTCTGAAAAGGTTAAAAGTTGGCATGGTATCATCATTTCACCCACATAGCATGTGCTAAAAAGTTGAGAGGGTTACGGCAAAAACTGGATGCACTTCATGTACAAAACGGGCAATCTCTTTCGAAGTATCAGGGTTTTGGACGAAAACTCATCTGTTACAAAGGGATTTCATTTTTTTGAACTTATTTGAACTCCAGACTTTTTGTGTATTCAAAATGCACCATTCAAAGCCACATCATCAATTTTACACCCTTTCTGACTTAATTTGTTATTTTTCATGCATTTACTGATTTTTTTTTAGCTATATGACCCTGAAAACGAAAAGCACTACAAATGAACTCTGAAAAGGTTGAAAGTTGGCATGGTATCATCATTTCACCCACATAGCATGTGCTAAAAAGTTGAGAGGGTTACTGCAAAAACTGGATGCACTTCGTGTACAAAACGGACAATCTCTTTCGAAGTATCAGGGTTTTAGATGAAAGCTCATGTGTTACATGGATATTCTAGATCAAATGCATCATCATAATAGTTGTGGATAGAAAGTCTTCACTTTTTCTTTGCTTGTGTCCTTTGCTTATTGCGCCATAACCATGAATAATCTTCATCGTTTAATAGGGTGCTTGGGTCAGCCTTGACTTTGAAGGGAGGAATTTCATGAAACTTTTCATAATCTTCGGACATGTCTGTCTTGCCCTCCACTCCCACAATGTCTCTTTTTCCTGAAAGAACTATGTGGCGCTTTGGCTCATCGTATGATGTGTTCGCTTCCTTATCTTTTCTTTTTCTCGGTTTGGTAGTGTCCTTCACATAGAAAACCTGTGCCACATCATTGGCTAGGACGAATGGTTCGTTTATGTACCCAAGATTGTTCAGATCCACTGTTGTCATTCCGTACTGTGGGTCTACCTGTACCCCGCCTCCTGACAGATTGACCCATTTGCACTTAAACAAAGGGACCTTAAAATCATGTCCGTAGTCAAGTTCCCATATGTCCACTATGTAACCATAATATGTCCTTTCCCCTCTTGGTTGCTGCATCAAAGCGGACACCGCTGTTTTGGTTGGTGCTCTTTTGATCTTGGGCGATCGTTTAAAATGTATTCCCATTTATCTCGTATCCTTTGTAAGTCAATACAGTCGAAGATGGTCCCCTGGACAACGAGTATAGCTCATCACAAATAGTGTTGTCACCTCTCAGGCGTGTTTCCAACCAACTGCCGAAAGTCCTGATGTGTTCACATGTAATCCAGTCGGCACATTGCTCCGAGTGTTTGGAGTGCAGACTGTTCTTGTGTTCATCGACATACGGGGTCACCAAGGTAGAGTTCTGTAGAACTGTGTAGTGTGCTTGAGACCAAGAATGCCCGTCCCTGCATATTATTGAGTCCCCTCCTAGCATGCCTTTTCCAGTCAGTCTCCCCTCATACCGCGATTGAGGGAGACCAATCTTCTTAAGCCCAGGAATGAAGTCAACACAAAACCCAATGACATCCTCTATTTGATGGCCCATGGAGATGCTTCCTTCTGGCCTAGCGCGGTTACAGACATATTTCTTTAGGACTCCCATGAACCTCTCAAAGGGGAACATATTGTGTAGAAATACGGGGCCCAGAACGACAATCTCGTCGACTAGATGAACTAGGGTGTGCGTCATGATATTGAAGAAGGATGGTGGGAACACCAGCTCGAAACTGACAAGACATTGCACCACATCACTCCTTAGCCTTGGTATGATTTCTGGATCGATCACCTTCTGAGAGATTGCATCGAATGCACATAGCTTCACAATGGCTAACCGGACGTTTTCCGGTAGAAGCCCCCGCAATGTAACCAGAAGCAGTTGCATCATAATCACGTGGCAGTCATGAGACTTTAGGTTCTGGAACTTTTTCTCTTGCATATTTATTATTCCCTTTATATTCGACGAGAAGCCAGACGGGACCTTCATACTGAGCAGGAATTCAAAGAAGATTTCCTTCTCTTCTTTGGTAAGAGGGTAGGGCAGGACCTTCATACTGCTTTGGAGGCATGCCGTCTTTTTCGTGCAAACGTTGCAGGTCCTCTCGTGCCTCCGGTGTATCTTTTGTCTTCCCATACATGCCCAAGAAGCCTAGCAGGTTCATGCAAAGGTTCTTCGTCACATGCATCACGTCGATTGAAGAGCGGACCTCTAGGTCTTTCCAGTAGGGTAGGTCCCAAAATATAGATTTCTTCTTCCACATGGGTGCGCGTCCGTCGACGTCATTCGGAACAGAGAGTCCGCCGGGAACCTTTCCAAAAATTACGTGTAAATCATTGACCATAGAAAGTACGTGATCACCGGTACGCATGGCGGGCTTCTTCCGATGATCTGCCTCGCCTTTGAAATGCTTGCCTTTCTTTCAAAATTGATGATTGGTCGGAAGAAATCGACGATGGCCCAGGTACACATTCTTCCTGCATTTGTCCAGGTATATACTTTCGGTGTCAGCTAAACAGTGCGTGCATGCGTGGTATCCCTTGTTTGTCTGTCCTGAAAGGTTACTGAGAGCAGGCCAATCGTTGATGGTTACAAACAGCAACGCATGCAGGTCAAATTCCTCCTGTTTGTGCTCATCCCACACACGTACACCTTTTCCATTCCACAATTGTAAAAGTTCTTCAACTAATGGCCTTAGGTACACATCAATGTCGTTGCTGGGTTGCTTAGGGCCTTGGATGAGAACTGGCATCATAATAAACTTCCGCTTCATGCACATCCAAGTAGGAAGGTTATACATACATAGAGTCACGGGCCAAGTGTTGTGATTGTTGCTTTGCTCCCCGAAACAATTAATGCCATCCGCGCTTAAACCAAACCATACCTTCCTTGGGTCACCTGCAAACTCAGCCCGGTACTTCCTCTCGATTTTTCTCCACTGCGACCCATCAGCGGGTGCTCTCAACTTCCCGTCTTTCTTACGGTCCTCTCTGTGCCATTGCATCAACTTGGCATGCTCTTCGTTTCTGAACAGATGTTTCAACCGTGGTATTATAGGAGCATACCACATCACCTTGGTAGGAACCCTCTTCCTGGGGGGCTCGCCGTCAACATCACCAGGGTCATCCCGTCTGATCTTATACCGCAATGCACCGCATATCGGGCATGCGTTCAAATCCTCGTACGCACCGCGGTAGAGGATGTAGTCATTAGGGCATGCATGTATCTTCTGCACCTCCAATCCTAGAGGGCATACGACCTTCTTTGTTGCGTACATACTGTTGGGTAATTCATTATCCTTTGGAAGCTTCTTCTTCAATATTTTCAGTAGCTTCTCAAATCCTTTGTCAGGCACAGCATTCTCTGCCTTCCACTGCAGCAATTCCAGTACGGTAGCGAGCTTTGTGTTGCCATCTTCGCAATTGGGGTACAACCCTTTTTTGTGATCCTCTAACATGCGATCGAACTTCAGCTTCTCCTTTTGACTTTCGCACAGTCTCCTTGCATCAACAATGACCCGGCGGAGATCATCGGCACATCGTCTGGTTCCTCTTGATCTTCAGCAACTTCCCCTATTGCAGCATCACCGTATTCACGGGGCACATAGTTGTCATCGTCCTCTTCTTCTTCGCTGTCTTCCATCATAACCCCTATTTCTCCGTGCTTGGTCCAAACATTATAGTGTGGCATGAAACCCTTATAAAGCAGGTGGGTGTGAAGGGTTTTTGAGTCAAAGTAAGACTTCGTATTCCCACATATAGGGCATGGCCAACACATAAAACCATTCTGCTTGTTTGCCTCAGCCACTTCGAGAAAATTATGCACGCTCTTAATGTACTCGGAGGTGTGTCTGTCACCGTACATCCATTGCCGGTTCATCAGCGTGCATTATATATAATTAAGTGTGTCAAAAAACCATTACAGAACATCATGAATAGATAAGTGACCAAATTAATAGAAGTTCATCATCACATTAAAACCAAAGTACATACATAGTTCTCATTGAACAACATATAGCTAGCTCTCTAGAGCATCTAATTAAACCATACATTGAAACTATGTGAAACATTTCAATGCGACAATAAATGCTATCATAACCGCAACCAAGGTAACAATTGATCCAACGGCATAATGATACCAAGCCTCGGTATGAATACATTATTTTCTAATCTTCAAGCGCATTGCATCCATCTTGATCTTGTGATCATCGACGACATTCGCAACATGCAACTCCAATATCATCTTCTCCTCCTCAATTTTTTTAATTTTTTCCTTCTTCAACTAAATTTAACCTCTCGACAATAGGGTCGGTTGGAATTTCCGGTTCACATATGTCCTAGATAAATAAAATCTATGTCACGTTGGTCGGCATAATTGTCATAAACAATAAATGAACCAAATAGTTATAAAAGATAATATATACCACATCCGAATCATAGATAGGACGAGGGCCGACGGGGGCGGATACCAAAACCATCGCACTATATAATAACAAGCAATAATAAAAGTAAGAAAATTAGACAAGTATCTATCTAATCATACAAGTAAGATTTTTTTTTCCTTTCAGAAAGAAGATAAGAACAAGAGGCTCACCACGGTGGTGCCGGCGACGAGATCGGCGCGGGCGATTGACGGCGGTGAAGACGGGGACGGGACGGACCGCTAAACCTAGACAAATCTTGAGGAAAATGAAGCTTGGAGGTCGAGTTTGGAGAGGAGAAAGCTTAAGTAGTGTGGCTCGGGCATTTCATCGAACACCTCATGTGCATAGGAGGTGAGCTAGAGCACCACAAAGCCCTCCCCTCACCGGCCAGAAAAAAACAGAGCAGTGGAGTGCTCTGCTCGCGGGCGAGGGGGTATATATAGGCACCTCATTGGTCCCGGTTCCTGACTGGAACCGGGACTAAAGGTCACCCTTTGGTCCCGGTTCCAACCATGAACCGGGACCAATGGATGTGGGCCAGGAGCGAGGCCCATTTGTCCCGGTTCGTGTCTGGAACCGGGACCAAAGGGTCCAGACGAACCGGGACCAATGCCCCCACGAGGCCTGGCCGGGCCCCTGGGCGCACGAACCGGGACGTATGGCCCCTATGGGTCCCGGTTCCTGACTGAACCGGGACTAATGGGCTGGCCAGGCCTGAACCAAAGCCCTGTTTTCTACTAGTGCAGCTGGGATACATAAATTATATTGTGCACTAAAACAATGAACACCGATATTGGATAATTCTGTGTAGAATAAATGAACTGAATTACAAATTTGCCTTCCTACTGAAATATTCAAGAGTTATATAATGTAGTGTTAGCACATGGCTCCAGTGCAGTTTTTCTTTTTTCAAGATGAGGTACATAGCAGTTTGAAGCTGAAGACAACTATAGGAATGATTAGCTTGAACATACTAAAGTGACAAATAGGTAGTCTGACCGGTACATTTGGAAGATTAAAAACTAGTTATATTTCTTCCTTTCAATATTGTTATCTTTGGTAAGCTTGCTACTAATCTTAAATCCATAATAGTTGACTTGGGTTGAAATTTACAAAACAGTTATTCATTTTATCGCTTGTAGTAGAGCCCTGTTGCAAGTGTTTGTTTATACCATGAGAAATCAATAAATTGAGCTCATTTCATCTTTATAAATTGCAGCTGCCTGATGACCTATTTGACCTTTTCTTTGGAATGTCATTGGTCGTTTGACTTCTTCTGCTTGTATAACAGGCATTGGTGGTGGAAACAAGCGAGGTGAAGTTGTGAGGCATTCGTGGTGGACACGATGGAGACAGTACATAAGACAATTATTCTGATGGATATGCTATTGTGATGTATTGGTTGAGCAGGTAAGCCTATCTTCTGCATGCATGTTGAAGTATCAGAACTGTTCCTGTACGAAAACAGGCTGTTAGATTGTCCAGTTGCGATCGGTTTGAGTGACAGTTAGGATCTGAGTGAGCGTGATCTGGTTACCGGAGTGAAATCTCCTGGTATAATGAGTATATTCATGTTCCCTTTGCACAACTTTCTGAATGGACCAAATAATATCATTTGTACTGAAATTTCTTGTCATAAGAAAATTCGATGGACCAAATAATATCTTTTGTACTGAAATTTCTTGTCACAAAAAAATCTATGGACCAAAAGGATCGCCTATGTTTGCATTCCTTATCATTTTCTCTCATAGATTCACATTTTCTTTAGGTTTTGAATATACCATAAATACATCGGGATTAACAAATCTTCATGGAAGAAATGCCTAATGGGCCGTAAATGCAGCTTGACTAAGGATCTAAAAAAATGTTAGTTGCCATATCTGTTCGCAAACTGTATCGTTTGAAGTACAACAAAGACAATTCTCCATTACTAAATATTAATTCATGTACTACTGCCTACTAGTATTATTATTCTTTTTTCTCCTGAAATCTGTTTGGTGATGGTAAATTTTGTATAACCGCATCTTGCTAAACAAATCTATAGTATAGGAATGCCTAATAACTAGCATTATTATTCTTTTTCCCCTGAAATCTGTTTGGTGATGGTAAATTTCGTATAACCGCATCTAGCTAAACAAATCTTGAGTATAGGAATGCCTAATAACTAGCATTATTATTCTTTTTTCCCCTGAAATATGTTTGGCTTCCGATACGCTGAAACTCGAATGGCTAGATCAGTAAGCTTTTCTTGCCCCTTGGCATTAGTGAAAATCTGTCGATGAACAGTTCCTACTCTTCAATGGAGAATTAAATTTTGGTTGTGCCTTTGTATCATTGTATGCCACATCCCTTCTTCACTTTTGCTTTTGGTGGCCTATGTTTGCGTTGATTATGTTGCACTATAATTGGTGGGTTTGTTTTCTCTCCCTCTCTTATTTTGCTATAGTTCCGTTAACATGGTTATGACTGGTTCAAGTTGCTACTATTGTCACCCCACTCCCCTTCTAGTCGTATATATGCACCAAGCCATTTGATGTATACAAGTGTTTTAGTCCCCCCTGTTCTCTGTATGTTTGGCACTTTGACTGAAAACATATATGCGTGTAGCATACAGTATTTGTTTACCTGCTTATTCTTTGAATTGCTTGCTGTCAGCTTGTTGGTGCTGGAGAGTGAAAACCTTAGTTTTATATTTTTGTAGTATGAAAGCTTTACGCAGATGTATCTCATAAATACTCCCTCTGTAAACAAATGTAAGGCAGTTTTAGATCACTAAAGTAGTGACCTAAAACGTCTCATATTTGTTTACAGAGGGAGTTAGTCTTTATACGGAATCGACACCTCTCCAAAACTATGTGGATGATTTTTCACACATGTAATTATGCCCCGGCTATATGGTTCAAATCAAATTTCAATATGTGTATGGTTGCTACGAGTGAAATAAATTTGGAGCAGCGAAAAGTTCAAAATTTATGGCCAGCGTGCCCTTCCACCTTACCACTTGCCACCTCCTTTTGCAGGAAAGCGATACCAGGCGTCGACTGTGCTGCTAGAGAGTACTTGTATGGTTGGGAGGATAGTACGCCGCAAAAGGTATGCAGATGTTGAGGTTGCCAGGCCTGCCTGGGTAGATGCATCCCAGGATTGTTCTCCTTGAGAAGAAAAAATTATGTCCTGGGGAAATAAAGTTTTCAAGGGCAATGGAATTGTTCGTATCTACTTCTGGCAGAGATTTCAAGAAAACTGCGGGTTGCATGCAACACTTCGGAAAACTAATCATGTGAATTTCAAATTATTTTCAACTAATTAATGTAGCAAATAACACGTGATTTTTTATGCATTGGAATTCTATTTCTACCGATGCTGCAATATTTAGTTTTCAATGCAACAAGAATATGTTTATGTTAGTTTGGCATAGTTAGCGGTGAGTTGGTTTATACCTTGGTACCTTTTGAAGTTCTTGCTTGTCTGAATTTTTCTTAAATCTTAATCACTTGAATATGGAGATTGTCTGATGTTGATCTAAACAAAAGTCCAAACGCTTGGGAGCAGTGGCGATTCTACGTGTAAGCTGTGCGATCAGTTGACCCTATAGCTTTATTTATATTTATGCAAAAAAAGAGATAATTTAGGGCACTTGAACCACAACATTTTGGTGCTCGTGTCGCAACTACTTGGGAATGGACAGACTTATAAATAGACAAGCCGACAGAAACGATTAGCAATATCTGCCAACTTATAAACACATAAGAAAACAAGATTGCAACCTCCCAATGATGAATACACATACACTTCTTCTTCGATACAACCCCCTAAATACATCAACGGCTGAGATCGCTCTGTACCCTTTCATTAAAAAGGGTAGGATCGTCCTTTCACAAAATAGCCGACGCCCGCGTGCGACGGGGCTGTACCCGCGCCGGGTGCTATACATTCGATAGGCCTGTACATGTGTCGGCTCTGCACGTACGTCAGCGCATCTACGTATGCACGCGTCCCGACGGTCAAACGGGAGGTCAAAAAAAAGACGCGACACGTCGTGCGACCCGCTTGGCGTCGTGGTATGACGGTCAAGGCGACGGTTCCAGAGGCGTCCGCCGCCGTCTCGCGATGTGCCATTAAGGCCGTCGTTACTCCGGTGGGTCGCCGCCCACCTTCCCCGCCGCCCCTCCGTCCCTAAAAAGCACCCCCGTCGGCCTCCCCCTCCCCACCCCACCCACCTCACTCCCTCGACGCGATTCCCCCCGACGCCCTCCTCCACCCGGACGACCTTCCCTCTCTCTGCGGCGAGCATGCCGTCCGGCGGCAGCGGCGGCACTGGCGGCCCTTCGTGGGGCGGCTCGCGGCCGTCGAGCCTCGGCACACCGGAGACCGACGAGCTCCTCCGTTTCGGGCTAATGGTGTCGTTGGGTTGTCGTCTGTCGCACAAGTTCCGCATCACCGCCGACGGCTACCCGACGAGGGCGCCTGGCGCGACGCCTGATGTCTACTACGCAACTTTATTCTTATAGACTCGTGTTGGGTCTCCAAGCGCAGAGTTTTGTAGGACAGTAGCAATTTTCCCTCAAGTGGATGACTTAAGGTTTATCAATCCGTGGGAGTGTAGGATGAAGATGGTCTCTCTCAAACAACCCTGCAACCAAATAACAAAGAGTCTTTTGTGTCCCTAACACACCAAATACAATGGTAATTTGTATATGTGCACTAGTTCGGCGAGGAGATGGTGATAAAAGTGTAATATGGATGGTAGAAATATATTTTTATAATCTGAATAAATAAAAATAGCAAGGTAGCAACAATAAAAGTTAGCACAAACGGTATTGCAATGCTTGAAAATAAGGCCTAGGGTTCGTACTTTCACTAGTGCAATCTCTCAACAATGCTAATCTAATTGGATCATATAACAATTGCACTAATTGGATCATACAACAATCCCACAAAGTGCGATGAAGAATCACTCCAAAGTTTTTATCTAGCGGAGAACATAAGAAGAAATTGTTTGTAGCTATTCTTTCCGATCGATCTATCCAAGAGTTCGTACTAAAATAACACCAAGTTATCCTTTCCGATCGATCTATCGAGAGTTCGTACTAAAATAGCACCAAGTTATTCTCTCCGATCGATCTATCAAGAGTTCGTACTAAAATAACACCAAGTTATTCTTTCCGACTGACCTATCAAGAGTTCGTACTAAAATGACACCAAAGCAGATTCAGATTCATAATACTCAATCCAACACAAAGAACCTCAAAGAGTGCCCCAAGATTTCTACCGGAGAAACAAAAGACGAGAACGTGCATCAACCCCTATTCAAGATTACCCTAATGTCACCTCGGGAATCTGCGAGTTGAGTGCGAAAACATATCTCAAGTGAATCAATATAATACCCCATTGTCACCACGGGTATTCATATGCAATGCATATATCAAGTGCTCTCAAATCCATAAAAGTATTCAATCTGATAAGAACGAAATCTCAAAGGGAAAACTCAATTCATCACAACAAGATAGAGAGGGAGAAACACCATATGATCCAACTATATTAACAAACCTCGCGATACATCAAGATCGTGCCATGTCAAGAACACGAGAGAGAGAGAGAGAGAGAGAGAGAGAGAGAGAGAGAGATTAAACACATAGCTACTGGTACAAACCCTTAGCCCCGAGGGTGGACTACTCCCTCCTCATCATGGTGTCTGCCGGGATGATGAAGATGACCTCCGGTGATGATTTCCCCCTCCGGCAGGGTACCGGAACAGGGTCTAGATTGATTTTTCGTGGCTACAGAGGCTTGCGGCGGCAGAGCTTCTGATCTAGGGTTATTTCTGATGGTTTCTCTATTTATAGGATTTTTGGAGTCGGTTTCACACGAAGATGGGCCTCGAGGTGAACACAAGACACCGGGGCACGGGTTGGGCTCCAGGCGCGCCCCGGTGGGTTGTGCCCACCTCGTGGCTCTGCTGGCCCTCCCACGAAGCTTATCGTGCCTCTTTTGTTCCAAAAACATTGTCAAAAAGTTTCAGCTCATTTGGAGAACTTTCATTTCTGCACAAAAAACAACACCACGGTAGTTCTGCTGAAAACAACATCAGTCCGGGTTAGTCCCATGCAAATCATACCAAAACCATATAAAATTGTTGTAAACATGGCAAGAATACTTCATAAATTATAGATACGTTACGTATCAATGCCGGATGAGCTCCGCGGAAGTTGGAACATCAAAGGCCGTCACAGGTATTGGGAGGACAAGGACTACTGGACGGTCATCGGCGAGCTCTGGAGGGCAACGGGCAGCTCCTCGTCTGCCCCGCACTGTTGGGGAACGTAGTAATTTCAAAAAAAATCCTACGCGCACGCAAGATCATGGTGATGCATAGCAACGAGAGGGGAGAGTGTCATCCACGTACCCTCGTAGACCGTAAGAGGAAGCGTTATGACAACGCGGTTGATGTAGTCGTACATCTTCACGATCGACCGATCCTAGTACTGAACGTACGGCACCTCCGTGATCTGCACACGTTCAGCTCGGTGACGTCCCACGAACTCACGATCCGGTAGAGCTTCGAGGGAGAGTTCCATCAGCACGACGGCGTGATGACGGTGTTTGATGAAGCTACCGACGCACGGCTTCGCCTAAGCACCGCTATGATATTACCGAGGTGGATTATGGTGGAGGGGGGCACCGCACACGGCTAAGAGATCAGTGATCAATTGTTGTGTCTCCAAGGGGTGCCCCCCTCCCCGTATATAAAGGATCTAGGGGGGAGGCGGCCGGCCAGGAGGAGGGCGCGCCAAGGGAGGAGTCCTACTCCCACCGGGCGTAGGACTCCTCCTTTCCTAGTAGGAGTAGGAGAAGGGAAGGAAGGGAGAGAGGAAGAGAAGGAAAAGGGGGGCGCGCCCCCCCCCTCCTTGTCCAATTCGGACTAGAGGGGGAGGGGGTGCGCGGCTGCCCTGGCCGCCCCTCCTCTTCTCCCACCAAGGCCCATTAGGCCCAATATACTCCCCGAGGGGTTCCGGTAACCCCCCCCCGGTACTCCGGTATATGTCTGAAACCTCCCGAAACACTTCCGGTGTCCGAACATAGTCGTCCAATATATCGATCTTTACGTCTCGACCATTTCGAGACTCCTCGTCATGTCCTTGATCATATCCGGGACTCCTAACTACCTTCGGTACATCAAAACACAAAACTCATAATACCGATCGTCACATAACTTTAAGCGTGCGGACCCTACGGGTTCGAGAACTATGTAGACATGACCGAGACACATATCCGGTCAATGACCAATAGCGGAACCTGGATGCTCATATTGGTTCCTACATATTCTACGAAGATCTTTATCGGTCAAACCGCATAACAACATACGTTGTTCCCTTTGTCATCGGTATGTTACTTGCCCGAGATTCGATCGTCGGTATCTCAATACCTAGCTCAATCTTGTTACCGGCAAGTCTCTTTACTCTTTCCGTAGTGCATCATCCCATAACTAACTCATTAGTCACATTGCTTGCAAGGCTTATAGTGATGTGCATTACCGAGAGGGCCCAGAGATACCTCTCCGACAATCGGAGTGACAAATCCTAATCTCGATCTATGCCAACTCAACAAGTACCATCGGAGACACCTGTAGAGCACCTTTATAATCACCCAGTTACGTTGTGACATTTGGTAGCACACAAAGTGTTCCTCCGGTATTCGGGAGTTGCATAATCTCATAGTCATAGGAACATGTATAAGTCATGAAGAAAGCAATAGCAGTAAACTAAACGATCAAGTGCTAAGCTAACGAAATGGGTCAAGTCAATCACATCATTCTCCTAATGATGTGATCCCGTTTATCAAATGACAACTCATGTCCATGGCTAGGAAACTCAACCATCTTTGGTCAACGAGCTAGTCAAGTAGAGGCATACTAGTGACACTCTGTTTTGTCTATGTATTCACACATGTATTATGTTTCTGGTTAATATAATTCTAGCATGAATAATAAACATTATCATGAAATAAGGAAATAAATAATAACTTTATTATTGCCTCTAGGGAATATTTCCTTCAGTCTCCCACTTGCACTAGAGTCAATAACCTAGTTCACATCGCCATGTGATTAGTTCACATCGCCATGTGACTAATATCCAAAGGGTTTTACTAGAGTCATTAATCTAGTTCACATTGCTATGTGATTAACATCCAAAGAGTACTAAGGTGTGATCATGTTTTGCTTGTGAGAGAAGCTTAGTCAACGAGTCTGTCACATTCAGATCTGTATGTATTTTGCAAATTTCTATGTCTACAATGCTCTGCACGGAGCTACTTTAGTTAATTGCTCCCACTTTCAATATGTATCCAGACTAAGACTTAGAGTCATCTGGATCAGTGTCAAAACTTGCATCGACGTAACCCTTTACGACGAACCTTTTGTCACCTCCATAATCGAGAAACATATCCTTATTCCACTAAGGATAATTTTGACCGATGTTCAGTGATCTACTCCTAGATCACTATTGTACTCCCTTGTCAAACTCAGTGTAGGGTATACAATAGATCTGGTACACAGCATGGCATACTTTATAGAACCTATGGCTGAGGCATAGGGAATGACTTTCATTCTCTTTCTATCTTCTGCCGTGGTCGGGCTTTGAGTCTTACTCAATTTTACACCTTGTAACACAAGCAAGAACTCTTTCTTTGACTGTTCCATTTTGAACTACTTCAAAATCTTGTCAAGGTATGTACTCATTGAAAAAACTTATCAAGCGTCTTGATCTATCTCTATAGATCTTGATGCTCAATATGTAAGCAGCTTCACCGAGGTCTTTCTTTGAAAAACTCCTTTCAAATACTCCTTTATGCTTTCCAGAAAATTCTACATTATTTCCGATCAACAATATGTCATTCACATATATTTATCAGAAATGTTGTAGTGCTCCCACTCACTTTCTTGTAAATACAGGCTTTACCGCAAGTCTGTATAAAACTATATGCTTTGATTAACTCATCAAAGCGTATATTCCAACTCCGAGATGTTTGCACCAGTCCATAGATGGATCGCTGGAGCTTGCACATTTTGTTAGCACCTTTAGGATCGACAAAACCTTCTGGTTGCATCATATACAACTCTTCTTTAAAAAATCCATTAAGGAATGTAGTTTTGACATCCATTTGCCAGATTTCATAAAATGTGGCAATTTGCTAACATGATTCGGACAGACTTAAGCATCACTACGAGTGAGAAAATCTCATCGTAGTCAACACCTTGAACTTTGTCAAAACCATTTTCGACAAGTCTAACTTTGTAGATAGTAACACTACTATCAGCGTCCGTCTTCCTCTTGAAGATCCATTTATTTTTCTATGGCTTGCCGATCATCGGGCAAGTCAACCAAAGTCCACACTTTGTTCTCATACCTGGATCCCATCTCAGATTTCATGGCCTCAAGCCATTTCGCGGAATCTGGGCTCATCATCGCTTCCTCATAGTTCGCAGGTTCGTCATGGTCTAGTAACATGACTTCCAGAACAGGATTACCGTACCACTCTGGTGCGGATCTTACTCTGGTTGACCTACGAGGTTCGGTACAAACTTGATCTGAAGTTTCATGATCATCATCATTAACTTCCTCACTAATTCGTGTAGGCATCACTGGAACTGATTTCAGTGATGAGCTACTTTTCAATTTGAGAGAAGGTACAATTACCTCATCAACTTCTACTTTCCTCCCACTCACTTCTTTCGAGAGAAGCTACTTCTCTAGAAAGGATCCATTCTCAGCAACGAATATCTTGCCTTCGGATCTGTGATAGAAGGTGTACCCAACCGTCTCCTTTGGGTATCCTATGAAGACACATTTCTCCTATTTGGGTTTGAGCTTATCAGGATGAAACTTTTTCACATAAGCATCGCAACCCTAAACTTTAAGAAACGACAACTTTGGTTTATTGCCAAACCACAGTTCATATTGTGTCGTCTCAACGGATTTAGATGGTGCCCTATTTAACGTGAATGCAGCTGCCTCTAGTGCATAGCCCCAAAACGATAGTGGTAAATCGGTAAGAGACATCATAGATTGCACCATATCTTATAAAGTACGGTTACGATGTTCGAATACACCATTACGCTGTGGTGTTCCAGGTGGCGTGAGTTGCGAAACTATTCCACATTGTTTCAAATGAAGACCAAACTCGTAACTCAAATATTCTCCTCCACGATCAGATCGTAGAAACTTTATTTTCTTGTTACGATGATTTTTCACTTTACTCTGAAATTATATGAACTTTTCAAATGTTTCAGACTTATGTTTCATCAAGTAGATATACCCATATCTGCTCAAATCATCTGTCAAGGTCAGAAAATAACGATACCTGCCGCGAGCCTCAACACTCATCGGATCGCATACATCAGTATGTATTATTTCCAATAAGTTAGTTGCTCGCTCCATTGTTCCGGAGAACGGAGTCTTAGTCATCTTGCCCATAAGGCATGGTTCGCAAGCATCAAGTGATTCATAATCAAGTGATCCCAAAATTTCATCAGCATGGAGTTGCTTCATGCGCTTTACACCAATATGACCTAAACGGCAGTGCCACAAATAAGTTACATTATCATTATTAACTTTGCATCTTTTGGCTTCAATATTATGAATATGTGTATCACTACGATCGAGATTCAATAAACCATTCACCTTGGGTGTATGACCATTGAAGGTTTTATTCATGTAAATAGAACAACAATTATTCTTTGACTTTAAATGAATAACCGTATTGTATTAACCGGAGACATAATACATGTGTGAATACATAGACAAACATAGTGTCACTAGTATGCCTCTACTTGACTAGCTCGTTGATCAAAGATGGTTGA
Source organism: Triticum aestivum (assembly GCF_018294505.1). Classification (NCBI taxonomy): domain Eukaryota; kingdom Viridiplantae; phylum Streptophyta; class Magnoliopsida; order Poales; family Poaceae; genus Triticum; species Triticum aestivum. The sequence continues at coordinate 480,689,869 of NC_057796.1, forward strand.
GTTTCCTAGCCATGGACATGAGTTGTCATTTGATTAACGGGGTCACATCATTAGGAGAATGATGTGATTGACTTGATTTCGTTAGCTTAGCACTTGATCATTTAGTTTACTGCTATTGCTTTCTTCATGACTTATACATGTTCCTATGACTATGAGATTATGCAACTCCCGAATACCGGAGGAACACTTTGTGTGCTACCAAACGTCACAACGTAACTGGGTGATTATAAAGGTGCTCTACAGGTGTCTCCGATGGTACTTGTTGAGTTGGCATAGATCGAGATTAGGATTTGTCACTCCGATTGTCAGAGAGGTATCTCTGGGCCCTCTCAGTAATGCACATCACTATAAGCCTTGCAAGCAATGTGACTAATGAGTTAGTTACAGGATGATGCACTACGGAACGAGTAAAGAGACTTGCCGGTAATGAGATTGAGCTAGGTATTAAGATACCGACGATCGAATCTCGGGCAAGTAACATACCGATGACAAAGGGAACAACGTATGTTATTATGCGGTTTGACCGATAAAGATCTTCGTAGAATTAGAAACCAATATGAACATCCAGGTTCAAGGAATTTCAGAGTGAAGTGGAAAATCATCGTAACAAGAAAAATAAAGTTTCTACGATCTGATCGTAGAAAAGAGTATTTGAGTTACGAGTTTGGCCTTCAGTTAAAACAATGTGAAATAGTTTCACTACTCACGCCACCTGGAACACCACAGCATAATGGTGTGTCCGAACGTCATAACCGTACTTTATTGGATATAGTGCAATCTATGATGTCTCTTACCAATTTACCACTATCGTTTTGGGGTTATGCATTAGAGACAGCTACATTCACGTTAAATAGGGCACCATCAAAATCCGATGAGACGACGCCTTATGAACTGTGGTTTGGCATAGAAACCAAAGTTGCCGTTTCTTAAAGTTTAGGGTTGCGATGCTTATGTGAAAAGGTTTCATCCTGATAAGCTCAAACCCTAAATCGGAGAAATGTGTCTTCATAGGATACCCAAAGGAGACTGTTGGGTATACCTTCTATCACAGATCCGAAGGCAAAACTTTTGTTGCTAAATTCGGAAATTTTCTAGAGAAGGAGTTTCTCTCGAAAGAAGTGAGTGGGAGGAAAGTAGAACTTGATGAGGTAACTGTACCTGCTCCCTTATTGGAAAGTAGTTCATCACAAGAAACGGTTCCTGTGACGTCTATACCAATGAGTGAGGAAGTTAATGATGATGATCATGAAACTTCAGATCAAGTTGTTACTAAACCTTGTAGGTCAACCAGAGTAAGATCCGCACCAGAGTGGTACGGTAATCCTGTTCTGGAGGTTATGTTACTAGACCATGACAAACCTATGAACTATGAAGAAGCGATGGTGAGCCCAGATTCCGCAAAATGGCTTGAGACCATGAAATCTGAGATGAGATCCATGTATGAGAACAAAGTATGGACTTTGGTTGACTTGCCCGATGATCGGCAAGCAATTGAGAATAAATGGATCGTTAAGAGGAAGACGGACGCTGATAGTAGTATCACTATCTACAAAGCTAGAATTGTCGCAAAAAGGTTTTCGACAAGTTCAAGATGTTGACTACGATGAGAGTTTCTCACTCGTATCTATGCTTAAGTCTGTCTGAATCATGTTAGCAATTGCCGCATTTTATGAAATATGGCAAATGGATAAACAAAACTGCATTCCTTAATGGATTTATTAAAGAAGAGTTGTATATGATGCAACCAGGAGGTTTTGTCAATCCTAAAGGTGTTAACAAAATATGCAAGCTCCAGCGATCCATCTATGGACTAGTGCAAGCATCTCGGAGTTGGAATATACGCTTTGATAAGTTGATCAAAGCATATAGTTGTATACAGACTTGCGGTGAAGCCTGTATTTACAAGAAAGTGAGTGGGAGCACTACAGCATTTCTGATAAGTATATGTGAATGACATATTGTTGATCGGAAATAATGTAGAATTATTCTGCAAAGCATAAAGGAGTGTTTGAAAGGAGTTTTTCAAAAGAAAGACCTCGGTGAAGCTGCTTACATATTGAGCATCAAGATCTATAGAGATAGATCAAGACGCTTGATAAGTTTTTCAATGAGTACATACCTTAACAAGATTTTGAAGTAGTTCAAAATAGAACAGTCAAAGAAAGAGTTCTTGCCTGTGTTACAAGGTGTGAAATTGAGTAAAGACTCAAAGCCCGACCACGACAGAAGATAGAAAGAGAATGAAAGTCATTCCCTATGCCTTGGACATAGGTTCTATAAAGCATGCCATGCTGTGTACCAGATCTATTGTATACCCTACACTGATTTTGGCAAGGGAGTACAATAGTGATCTAGGAGTAGATCACTGGACAGCGGTCAAAATTATCCTTACTGGAATAAGGATATGTTTCTCGATTATGGAAGTGACAAAAGGCTCGTCGTAAAAGGTTACGTCGATGCAAGTTTTGACACTAATCTAGATGAATCTAAGTCTCGGTCTAGATACATATTGAAAGTGGGAGCAATTAGCTAGAGTAGCTCCATGCAGAGCATTGTAGACATAGAAATTTGCAAAATACTTACGGATCTGAATGTGACAGACCCGTTGACTAAAATTATCTCACAATCAAAACATGATCACACCTTAGTACTCTTTGGGTGTTAATCACATAGCAATGTGAACTAGATTACTGACTCTAGTAAACCCTTTGGGTGATGGTCACATGACGATGTGAACTATGGGTGTTAATCACATGGTGATGTGAACTATTCATGTTAAATCACATGACGATGTGAACTAGATTATTGACTCTAGTGCAAGTGGGAGACTGAAGGAAATATGCCCTAGAGGCAATAATAAAGTTATTATTTATTTCCTTATATCATGATAAATGTTTATTATTCATGCTAGAATTGTATTAACCGGAAACATAATACATGTGTGAATACATAGACAAACAGAGTGTCACTAGTATGCCTCTACTTGACTATCTCGTTAATCAAAGATGGTTATGTTTCCTAGCCATAGACATAAGTTGTCATTTGATTAACGAGATCACCTCATTAGGAGAATGACGTGATTGACTTGACCCATTCCGTTAGCTTAGCACCCGATCGTTTAGTATGTTGCTATTGCTTTCTTCATGACTTATACATGTTCCTCTGACTATGAGATTATGCAACTCCCGTTTACCGGAGGAACACTTTGTGTGCTACCAAACGTCACAACGTAAATGGGTGATTATAAAGGTGCTCTGCAGATGTCTCCAAAGGTACTTGTTGGGTTGGCGTATTTCGAGATTAGGATTTGTCACTCCGATTGTCGGAGAGGTATCTCTGGGCCCACTCGGTAATGCACATCACTATAAGCCTTGCAAGCATTGTGACTAATGAGTTAGTTGCGGGATGATGTGTTACGGAACGAGTAAAGAGACTTGCCGGTAACGAGATTGAACTAGGTATCGAGATACCGACGATCAAATCTCGGGCAAGTAACATACCGATGACAAAGGGAACAACGTATGTTGTTATGCGGTCTGACCGATAAAGATCTTCGTAGAATATGTGGGAGCCAATATGGGCATCCAGGTCCCGCTATTGGTTATTGACCGGAGACGTGTCTCGGTCATGTCTACATAGTTCTCGAACCCGTAGGGTCCGCACGCTTAACATTACGATGACAGTTTTATTGAGTTTTGATGTACCGAAGGAGTTCGGAGTCCCGGATGAGATCGGGGATATGACGAGGAGTCTCGAAATGGTCGAGACGTAAAGATCGATATATTGGACGACTATATTCGGACTTCGGAAAGGTTCCGAGTGATTCGGATATTTTTCGGAGTACCGGAGAGTTACGGGAATACGTATTGGGCCTTATTGGGCCATACGGGAAAGAAGGAAAAGGGCCTCAAGGTTGGCCGCACCCCTCCCCTTGGTCTGGTCCGAATTGGACTAGGGAAGGGGGGCGCCCCCTTCCTTCCTTCTCTTTTTCCCTTCCTCTTTTCCTATTCCATATGGGAGGTGGAATCCTACTAGGACTAGGGAGTCCTAGTAGGACTCCACACTTGGTGCGCCCCCTCCTAGGGCCGGACTCCTCCTCCCTTACTCCTTTATATACGGGGGCAGGGGGGCACCCGAGAGACACAACAATTGATCCTAGAGATCTCTTAGCCGTGTGCGGTGCCCCCCTCCACCATATTACACCTCGATAATACCGTTGCGGAGCTTAGGCGAAGCCCTGCGTCGGTGGAACATCATCATCGTCACCACGCCGTCGTGCTGACGAAACTCTCCCTCAACACTCGGCTGGATCGGAGTTCGAGGGACGTCATCGAGCTGAACATGTGCAGAACTCGAAGGTGCCGTACGTTCGGTACTTGATCGGTCGGATCGTGAAGACGTACGACTACATCAACCGCGTTGTGATAACGCTTCCGCTGTCGGTCTACGAGGGTACGTGGACAACACTCTCCCCTCTCGTTGCTATGCATCACCATAATCTTGCGTGTGCGTAGGAAATTTTTTGAAATTACTACGTTCCCCAACACCTCCCCCCCTAGCTCCTTTATATACGGGGGGGGCACCCCTTGGAGACACAACAATTGATCATTGATCTCTTAGCCGTGTGCGGTGCCCCCCTCCACCATAATCCACCTCGGTAATATCGTAGCGGTGCTTAGGCGAAGCCCTGCGCCGGTAGCATCATCATCACCGTCACCACGCCGTCGTGTTGACGAAGCTCTTCCCGGAAGCTCTACTGGATCGTGAGTTCGCGGGACGTCACCGAGTGTGCTGAACGCGGAGGTGCCGTACGTTTGGTGCTGAGGATCGGTCGATCATGAAGACGTACGACTACATCAACCGCGTTGTTATAACGCTTCCGCTTACAGTTCGCTACATCAACTGATACAACTCTACGCACGCTTGACGTTCGCTTTACCTAGAACAAGTATGAAACTAGAAGTACTTTGTAGGTGTTTTTGGATAGGTTTGCAAGAAAATAAAGAGCGAGTAAATAAAAGCTAGGGGCTGTTTAGATGAAGACACAACTAAATTAGTTTTAGTAAAGAGTGTTTTGTTACGAGAAAGTTATTTGTCCCTAGGCAATCGATAACTAGACCGGTAATCATTATTGCAATTTTATTTGAGGGAGAGGCATAAGCTAACATACTTTCTCTACTTGGATCATATGCACTTATGATTGGAACTCTAGCAAGCATCCGCAACTACTAAAGATCATTAAGGTAAAACCCAACCATAGCATTAAAGTATCAAGTCCCCTTTATCCCATACGCAAACAACCTACTTACTCGGGTTTGTGCTTCTGTCACTCACGCCACCCACCATAAGCAAATCATGAACATATTGCAAACCCTACAGCGGGGCTCCCTCACGCTTGCGTGACACGGAGAGCACCATAGGATAGCACCAATAATAAAACATGCAACTCAAACCAATCTTGATCATCAAATAGCCCATAGGACAAAACGGATCTACTCAAACATCATAGGATAGCCATACATCATTGGGAAATAATATATAGCGTTGAGCACCATGTTTAAGTAGAGACTACAGCGGGTAAGAGAGAGGTTGCACCGCTGCATAGAGGGGGAAGAGTTGGTGATGATGGCGGTGAAGTTGTCGGTGAAGATTGCAGTGATGATGATGGCCACGGCAGCGTTCCAGCGCCACCGGAAGAGAAGGGGAGAGGGGGCCCCTTCGTCTTATTCTTCCTTGACCTCCTCCCTAGATGGGAGAAGGGTTTCCCCTCTGGTCCTTGGCCTCCATGGCATGGGAGGGGTGAGAGCCCCTCCGAGATTGGATCTGTCTCTCTGTCTCTCTCTGTTTCTATGTTCTCCTCTGCTGCCCTTTCACCGTTTCGTATATATATGGAGATCCGTAACTCCGATTGGGCTGAAACCTTCGCCGTGATTTTTTTACCAAAAATTAGCTTTCTTGCGGCCGAAGGAGGGCATCAACTGCCTTACGGGTGGCCCACGAGGGTCAGGGGCGCGCCCCCTGCCTCGTGGCCACCTCGGGCACCGTCTCGCGTTGATTCTTCTTCCGGAATTTCCCAAATATTCCAAAAATAAGCTCCGTCCGTTTTTATCCCGTTTGGATTCCATTTTATATGGATATTCTGCGAAACAAAAACATGCAACAAACATGAACTGGCACTGGGCACTGGATCAATATGTTAGTCCCCAAAAATAGTATAAAAAGTTGCCAAAAGTATATGAAAGTTGTAGAATATTGGCATGGAACAATCAAAAATTATGGATACGACGGAGACGTATCAGCATCCCCAAGCTTAATTCCTGCTCGTCCTCGAGTAGGTAAATGATAAAAAAGATAATTTTTTATGTGGAATGCTACCTAGCATAATCTTGATCATATGTCTAATCATGGCATGAATATTAAGATACGAGTGATTCAAAGCAATAGTCTATCATTTGACATGAAAACAATAATACTTCAAGCCTACTAATAAAGCAATCATGTCTTTTCAAAATAACATGGCCGAAGAAAGTTATCCCTACAAAATCATATACTCTGGCTATGCTCCATCTTCACCACACAAAATATTCAAATCATGCACAACCCCGATGACAAGCCAAGCAATTGTTTCATACTTTTGATGTTCTCATACCTTTTCAACTTTCACGCAATACATGAGCGTGAGCCATGGACATAGAACTATAGGTGGAATAGAATATGATGGTGGAGGTTGTATGGAGAAGACAAAAAAGGAGAAAGTCTCACATCGACGCGGCTAATCAACGGGCTATGGAGATGCCCATCAACTGATGTCAATGTGAGGAGTAGGGATTGCCATGCAACGGATGCACTAGATCTATAAGTATATGAAAGCTCAAACTGAAACTAAGTGGGTGTGCATCCAACTTGCTTGCTCATGAAGACCTAGGGCATTTGAGGAAGCCCATCGTTGGAATATACAAGCCAAGTTCTATAATGAAAATTCCCACTAGTATATGAAAGTGATAACTCAAGAGACTCTCTATATGAAGAACATGGTGCTACTTTGAAGCACAAGTGTGGTAAAAGGATAGTAACATTGCCCCTTCTCTCTTTTTCTCTCATTTTTTTTGTTTTTTTGGGCCTTCTCTTTTTTTTCCTTTCTCTTTTTTATTTTTTTTTTATTTTTTTTCGTCCGGAGTCTCATCCCGACTTGTGGGGGAATCATAGTCTGCATCATCCTTTCGTCACTGGGGCAATGCTCTAATAATGATGATCATCACACTTTTATTTACTTACAACTCGATATTACAACTCGATACTAGAACAAAGATATGACTCTTTATGAATGCCTCCGGCAGTGTACCGGGATGTGCAATGATCTAGCGTAGCAATGACATCAAAAAACGGACAAGCCATGAAAACATCATGCTAGCTATCTTACGATCATGCAAAGCAATATGACAATAAATGCTCAAGTCATGTATATGATGATGATGGAAGTTGCATGGCAATATATCTCGGAATGGCTATGGAAATGCCATAATAGGTAGGTATGGTGGCTGTTTTGAGGAAGATATAATGAGGCTTATGTATGACAGAGCGTATCATATCACAGGGTTTGGATGCACCGGCGAAGTTTGCACCAACTCTCGAGGTGAGAAAGTGCAATGCACGGTACCGAAGAGGCTAGCAATGATGGAAGGGTGAGAGTGCGTATAATCCATGGACTCAACATTAGTCATAAAGAACTCACATACTTATTGCAAAAGTCTATTAGCTATCGAAACAAAGTACTACGCGCATGCTCCTAGGGGGATAGATTGGTAGGAAAAGACCATCGCTCGTCCCCGACTGCCACTCATAAGGAAGACAATCAATAAATAAATCATGCTCCGACTTCGTTACATAACGGTTCACCATACGTGCATGCTACGGGAATCACAAACTTCAACACAAGTATTTCTACAATCCACAACTACCCACTAGCATGACTCTAATATCACCATCTTTATATCGCAAAACTATTGCAAGGAATCAAACATATCATATTCAGTGATCTACAAGTTTTATGTAGGATTTTATGACTAACTATGTGAATGACCAGTTCCTGTCATCTCTCTAAATAGATATAAGTGAAGCAAGAGAGTTTAATTCTTTCTACAAAATATATGCCCACGCTCTAACAAATATAAGTGAAGCAAAAGAGCATTCTACAAATGGCGGTTGTCTAAGTGAAGAGAAACAGGCAATCCAAACTTCAAATGATATAAGTGAAGCACATGAAGCATTCTATAAAGCCATACTCAAAAGATATAAGCGAAGTGCAATGAGCATTCTATAAATAAACCAAGGACTGTCTCATACCAGCATGGTGCATGAAAGAAAAATGAAAACTAAAGCAAAAGACGCTCCAAGATTTTCACATATCACATGAACGAAACGAATCCGAAAACATACCGATACTTGTTGAAGAAAGAGGGGATGCCTTCCGGGGCATCCCCAAGCTTAGACACTTGAGTCTCCTTGAATATTTACTTGGGGTGCCTCGGGCATCCCCAAGCTTGATCTCTTGCCTCTCCTCCTTATCCTCATATCGAAACATCCTCGATCTTTGAACACTTCATCCACACAAAACTTCAACAGAAAACTCGGTAAGATCTGTTAGTATAATAAAGCAAATCACTACTCTAAGTACTGTTGCCAAACCAATTCATATTTTGTTTTTGCATTGTGTCTACTGTAGTATAACTTTTTCATGGCTTAATCCACTGATATAAATCAATAGTTTCATCAAAACAAGTAAACTATGCATCAAAAACAGAATCTGTCTAAAACAGAACAGTCTGTAACAATCTGATCATTCACCATACTTCTGATACTTGAAAAATTCTTCCAAAATTAGGAAAAATAAACAATTTGTATAGAAAGCGGTGCAAAAAGAATCAGAACCATTTGACATTCCAGTAAAAAATTAAAAATCGCGCACTACAGCCAAAGTTTCTGTCCTGCACCGTGCAAACCAACAAGCATTGTAAACATCCTAAAGGCAAACCTTGGCACATTATTTTTATAATACAATGGAATTGTACAAGGGGATAATTATTTTTGTTGAAAAGTATCTATAATTAAGATTCACAAAGTTTCCGTGAGCATGAACAAAGTTCAAGGCTAGCTCCCACTTCAACAATGCTCGTCTTTCTCACTTTCGCTTTTCTTTTTGAAAAGGTTTTGGGTTCCCCTCTTTATTTTTTTGTTTTTAAACTATATAAAAGCACTCAAAAAAATAGATGACTCTCTAAAACTTCCGGGTTGTCTCCCTGGCAGCGCTTTCTTTAAAGCCATTAAGCTAGGCATATAGTGCTCAAGTAATGGATCCACCCGGATCCCAAGGTATATCAAAGCCAATTTTAATTAGCAATGATTTGTAATTTAGTAGTGAGCACAAAGCAACATATATCATGTAATGACGAAGTCTAACTCTCTTCCTATGCATCGGCATGTCATAAAAGAACAATTCATGCACACATAGTAAAGGCCAATGCATAGTATAAACAGTTTCTTGCAATTTTTTAGTGTTGGAAACATAAAGAGGCGGAGATGTAGTTCCTCTCTCATAATAATTGCAAGTAGTAGCAGCAAGCACATGCATATTATATTCATCAAAATCATCATGTGTAGTAGTAAGAGGCAACCCATCAATATAATCCTTAATAAGGGCGAACTTCTCCGATATAGTGTATTCGGGAGAATTCAAAAAGATAATAGGACTATCATGCGTGGGTGCAATAGCAACAATTTCATGTTTAACATAAGGAACTATAGCAAGTTCATCTCCATAAGCATAATTCATATTGGCATCTTGGCCACAATCATAGCAGGCATCATCAAAAAGGGATATTTCAAAAGAATCAACGGGATCATAACAGTCATCATAGCAATCATCCTTTGGTAAGCACGAAGGGAAATTAAACAATGTATGAGTTGAAGAGTTTACTCTCATTAGAAGGTGGGCACGGGTAGCTAATCCGCTCTTCCTCCTTTTGTTCTTCGCTCTCCTCATCATCTTTTTCATCCAATGAGCTCACAGTTTCATCAATTTCTTCTTCCATAGGCTCCTGCAAAATATTAGTCTTTTCTTGGACAGTGGAGTAGTCCTCAATATATGGTTCAACATAGGCATTAGAAGCATAATTATCATAGCAATATTTAAGTATGGCAAAATTTTCAGATTTGTAAAGAGTAGCATCATACATTTCAATCAAAGAAGCAATTTCGTAAGCACCCTTAAAAGCAACAAATTCTTCAATTTGTTGAATATCATAGTAATTATAAACACCCTTAGCATACGAAGATAGGATTCCATTATCAATAAACTCACATTGGTAGGGAAGGTGTTTCTTAGGGTTTTCAGAACAACAAGTAAAATCATAAATATAACATAAATTCCAGGCATAGCATTGCAAACGATGAATTTGACCCAGCAAAAGTTTCCCTTTTTCAGATATACGGTGTCGCACATAACAGGCATGCTCATCTAAAGATTTGCCCTCAACTAAGCTAGTTGGGGTTTCGGCACAAGCACATAGGGATCCAAGATGATCCAAGTAATAAGCTTCAGGAGTGTGATAGATTTTGAGTGGTTCTTCAACCATTGGTTCAGTAGGTACAACTAATTTTTTTGGTATTTTGTGTTTCCTACCCATAACTAAAGATAGAAAACAACTAAGAACAGCAAATAAAAATTACTTAGTGATAAAGCAAACAAGCACACACGAGAATATTCATCCCACGCTATTGCTCCCCGGCAACGGCGCCAGAAAAAGGTCTTGATAACCCACAAGTATAGGGGATCAATTGTAGCCTATTTTGATAAGTAAGAGTGTCGAACCCAACGAGGAGCTAAAGGTAGAACAAATATTCCCTCAAGTCCTATCAACCACCGATACAACTCTACGCACGCTTGACGTTCGCTTTACCTAGAACAAGTATGAAACTAGAAGTACTTTGTAGGTGTTTTTGGATAGGTTTGCAAGAAAATAAAGAGCGAGTAAATAAAAGCTAGGGGCTATTTAGATGAAGACACAACTAAATTAGTTTTAGTAGAGAGTAAATAAAAGAAAGTTATTGCAATTTTATTTGAGGGAGAGGCATAAGCTAACATACTTTCTCTACTTTGATCATATGCACTTATGATTGGAACTCTAGCAAGCATCCGCAACTAATAAAGATCATTAAGGTAAAACCCAACCATAGCATTAAAGTATCAAGTCCCCTTTATCCCATACGCAAACAACCTACTTACTCGGGTTTGTGCTTCTGTCACTCACGCCACCCACCATAAGCAAATCATGAACATATTGCAAACCCTACAGCGGGGATCCCTCACGCTTGCGCGACATGGAGAGCACCATAGGACAGCACCAATAATAAAACATGCAACTTAAACCAATCTTGATCATCAAATAGCCCATAGGACAAAACGGATCTACTCAAACATCATAGGATAGCCATACATCATTGGGAAATAATATATAGCATTGAGCACCATGTTTAAGTAGAGATTACAGCGGGTAAGAGAGAGGTTACACCTCTGCATAGAGGGGGGAAGAGTTGGTGATGATGGCGGTGAAGTTATTGGTGAAGATTGCGGTGATGATGATGGCCACGGCAGCGTTCCGGCGCCACCGGAAGAGAAGGGGAGAGGGGGGCCCTTCGTCTTCTTCTTCCTTGACCTCCTCCCTAGATGGGAGAAGGGTTTCCCCTCTAGTCCTTGGCCTCCATGGCGTGGGAGGGGCGAGAGCCCCTCCGAGATTGGATCCGTCTCTCTATCTCTTTCTATTTCTGCGTTCTCCTCTGCTGCCCTTTCACCATTTCGTATATATATGGAGATCCGTAACTCCGATTGGGCTAAAACCTTCGCCGTGATTTTTACCAAAATTTAGCTTTCTTGCGGCCGAAGGAGGGCATCAACCGCCTTACGAATGGCCCACGAGGGTCAGGGGCGCGCCCGGGGGGTAGGCGCGCCCCCTGCCTCGTGGCCACCTCGGGCACCGTCTCGCGTTGATTCTTCTTCCGGAATTTCCCAAATATTCCAAAAATAAGCTCCGTCCGTTTTTATCCCGTTTGGATTCCGTTTGATATGGATATTCTGCGAAACAAAAACATGCAACAAACAGGAACTAGCACTGGGCACTGGATCAATATGTTAGTCCCCAAAAATAGTATAAAAAGTTGCCAAAAGTATATGAAAGTTGTAGAATATTGGCATGGAACAATCAAAAATTATAGATACGACGGAGACGTATCATAATGCTACCGTCAATCAAAGCAGAATAAGATGCATAAAGGATAAACATCACATGCAATCAATATATGTGACATGATATGGCCATCATCATCGTGTGCCTTTGATCTCCATCTCCAAAGCATCGTCATGATCTCCATCGTCACCGGCATGACACCATGATCTCCATCATCTTGATCTATATCAATGTGTCGTCACATGGTCGTCTCGCCAACTATTGCTCTTGCAACTATTGCTATCGCATAGCGATAAAGTAAAGCAATTATTTGGCGCTTGCATCTTATGCAATAAAGAGACAAGCATAAGGCTTCTGCCAGTTGCCGATAACTTCAACAAAACATGATCATCTCATACAACAACCTATATCTCATCACGTCTTGACCATATCACATCACAACAAGCCCTGCAAAAACAAGTTAGACGTCCTCTACTTTGTTGTTGCAAGTTTTACGTGGCTGCTATGGGCTTAGCAAGAACTGTTCTTACCTACGCATCAAAACCACAACGATATTTCGTCAAGTTAGTGCTATTTTAACCTTCAACAAGGACTGGGCGTAGTCACACTCGGTTCAACTAAAGTTGGAGAAACTGACACCGGCCAGCCACCTGTGTGCAAAGCACGTTGGTAGAACCAGTCCCGCGTAAGCGTACGCGTAATGTCGGTCCGGGCCGCTTCATCCAACAATACCACCGAACCAAAGTATGACATGCTGGTAAGCAGTATGACTTGTATCGCCCACAACTCACTTGTGTTCTACTCATGCATATAACATCTACGCATAAACCTGGCTCGGATGCCACTATTGGGGAATGTAGTAATTTCAAAAAAATTCCTACGCACACGCAAGATCATGGTGATGCATAGAAATGAGAGGGGAGAGTGTCGTCCACGTACCCTCATAGACCGTAAGCGGAAGCGTTATGACAATGCGGTTGATGTAGTCGTACGTCTTCACGATCGACCGATCCTAGTACCAAACGTACGGCACCTCCGCGATCAGCACACGTTCAGCTCGGTGACGTCCCATGAACTCACGATCCAGTAGAGCTTCGAGGGAGAGTTCCGTCAGCACGACAGCGTGATGACGGTGTTTGATGAAGCAACCGACGCAGGGCTTCGCCTAAGCACCGCTACGATATTACCGAGGTGGATTATGGTGGAGCGGGGCACCGCACACGGCTAAGAGATCAATGATCAATTGTTGTGTCTCCAAGGGGTGCCCCCGTCCCCGTATATAAAGGAGCTAGGGGGAGGCGGCCGGCCAGGACGAGGGCGCGCCAAGGGGGGAGTCCTGCTCCCATCGGGAGTAGGACTCCTCCTTTCCTAGTAGGAGAAGGAGAATGGAAGGAAGGGAGAGACGAAGAGAAGGAAAAGGGGGGCGCCCCCCCCCCTCCTTGTCCAATTCGAACTAGAGGGGGAGGGGGCGCGCGGCTGCCCTGGCCGCCCCTCCTCTTCTCCCACCAAGGCCCATTAGGCCCAATATACTCCCCGGGGGGTTCCGGTAACCCCCCCCCCCCCGGTACTCCGGTATATGTCTGAAACCTCCCGAAACACTTCCGGTGTCCGAACATAGTCGTCCAATATATCGATCTTTACGTCTCGACCATTTCGAGACTCCTTATCATGCCCTTGATCATATTCGGAACTCCGAACTACCTTCGGTACATCAAAACACAAAAACTCGTAATACCGATCGTCACAGAACTTTAAGCGTGCGGACCCTACGGGTTCGAGAACTATGTAGACATGACCGAGACATGTTTCCGGTCAATAACCAATAGCGGAACCTGGATGCTCATATTGGTTCCTACATATTCGACGAAGATCTTTATCGGTCAAACTGCATAACAACATACGTTGTTCCCTTTGTCATCGGTATGTTACTTGCCCGAGATTCGATCGTCGGTATCTTAATACCTAGCTCAATCTCATTACCGGTGATACGTCTCCGTCATATCTACTTTTCCAAACACTTTCGCCCTTGTTTTGGACTCTAACTTGCATAATTTGAATGGAACTAACCTGGACTGACGCTGTTTTCAGCAGAATTGCCATGGTGTTATTTATGTGCAGAAACAAAAGTTCTCGGAATGACCTGAAACTCCACGGAGATTATTTTTGGAAATAATAAAAAATACTGGCGAAAGAATCAAGGCCAGGGGGCCCACACCCTTTCCACAAGGGTGGGGGGCGCGCCTGCCCCTTGGGCGCGCTCCCCTGCCTCGTGGGCCCCCTGGAGCTCCACCGACCTCAACTCCAACTCCATATATTCATGTTCGGGGAGAAAAAAATCAGAGAAAAAGATTCATCACATTTTACGATACGGAGCCGCCGCCAAGCCCTAAACTCTCTCGGGAGGGCTGATCTGGAGTCCGTTCGAGGCTCCGGAGAGGGGAATCCGTCGCCATCATCATCATCAACCATCCTCCATCACCAATTTCATGATGCTCACCGCCGTGCGTGAGTAATTCCATCGTAGGCTTGCTGGACGGTGATGGGTTGGATGAGATTTATCATGTAATTGAGTTAGATTTGTTAGGGTGTGATCCCTAGTGTCCACTATGTTCTGAGATTGATGTTGCTATGACTTTGCTATGCTAAATGCTTGTCACTTGGGCCCGAGTGCCATGATTTCAGATCTGAACCTATTATGTTTTCATGAATATATGTGAGTTCTTGATCCTATCTTGCAAGTCTATAGTCACCTACTATGTGTTATGATCCGAAGTGACAATAATCGGGACCACTCCCGGTGATGACCGTAGTTTGAGGAGTTCATGTATTCACTATGTGTTAATGCTTTGGTCTGGTACTCTATTAAAAGGAGGCCTTAATATCCCTTAGTTTCCGTTAGGACCCCGCTGCCACAGGAGGGTAGGACAAAAGATGTCATGCAAGTTCTTTTCCATAAGCACGTATGACTATATTCGGAATACATGCCTACATTACATTGATGAATTGGAGCTAGTTCTGTGTCACCCTATGTTATAACTGTTGCATGAATAATCGCATCCGGCATAATTCTCCATCACTGATCCAATGCCTACGAGCTTTTCACATATTGTTCTCCGCTTATTTACTTTTCCGTTGCTACTGTTACAATTACTACAAAACCCAAAAATATTACTTTTGCTACCATTACCATTACTTCCATACTACTTTGCTACTAAATACTTTGCTGCAGATATTAAGTTATCCAGGTGTGGTTGAATTGACAACTCAACTGCTAATACTTGAGAATATTTTTTGGCTCCGCTTGTGTCGAATCAATAAATTTGGGTTGAATACTCTACCCTCGAAAACTGTTGCGATCCCCTATACTTGTGGGTTATCAAGACTATTTTCTGGCGCCGTTGCCGGGGAGCATAGCTCTATTATTTGAGTCACTTGGGATTTATATCTGCTGGTCACTATGAAGAACTTGAAAGACGCGAAAACAAAAATTTATCCCTCAACTACGAGGGGAGGTAAGGAACTGCCATCTAGCTCTGCACTTGATTCGCCTTCTGTTTTGAGTAAGCTTGCGACACCTAAACCTGCTTCTGCTATTAATTCTGATATGTCGCATGTTATTGATGATGCCACTTCTGCTATGCATGATACTTATGATGAAACTACTTCTATGCTTGATACTACTGTGCCACTTGGTGAATTTCTTGATGAACAACTTGCTAGGGCTAGAGAGAATGAAATTATTGAAACTGATAATATTGATGAAAGTGATGATGAAGATTCTCCCCCTAGATATGAATTGTCTGTTGTGCCTGAGGGCTATGTTATGGATGAAGAAACTGCTAGAGACTTTCTTGCTTGCAATGATAGAAGTGATCTTAAGAAATTATTAGATAAGCTGAAACAAAAAACTCTGAATGCTAGAATGAAATATGATCCTGCTTATGCTACTTCACCTATCTTTGTTACCGATAAGGATTATGAATTCTCTATCGACCCTGATATAATTACTTTGGTTGAATCTGATCCTTTTTATGGCTATGAATCTGAAACTGTTGTGGCACATCTTACCAAATTAAATGATATAGCCACCCTATTCACTAATGATGAGAAAACTCGCTACTATTATATCCTTAAAATATTTCCATTCTCATTAAAGGGTGATGCTAAGATATGGTTTAATTCTCTTGATCCTGGTTGTGTGCGTAGTCCCCAGGATATGATTTATTACTTCTCTGCTAAAAATTTCCCTGCTCATAAGAAACAAGCTTCTTTAAGGGAAATATATAATTTTGTGCAATTGAAGAAGAGATTCTCCCACAAGCTTGGGGGAGGCTTCTCCAATTACTTAACGCTTTGCCTGATCATCCTCTCAAGAAAAATGAAATACTTGATATCTTTTATAATGGACTAACCGATGCTTCCAGAGACCACCTGGATAGTTGTGCTGGTTGTGTTTTCAGGGAAAGAACACCAGATGAAGCTGAAATTATATTGAATAATATGTTGACCAATGAAAATAATTGGACACTTCCTGAACCAACTCCTAAGTCAACTCCGAAGAAAAGGGGTGTTCTATTTCTCAGTCCTGAAGATATGCAAGAGGCGAAGAAATCTATGAAAGAAAAGGGTATTAAAGCTGAAGATGTTAAGAATTTACCTCCTATTGAAGAAATACATGGTCTTAATTTATCGCCTGTTGAAGAAATACATGGTCTTGATAACTCGACACAGGTAGTAAAGGTAAATTCTCTCTATAGATTTGATGAAGGTGATATCCCTCGTTATAAGTCTGCTAGCCAATGCTTAGATAAGTTTGATAATTTTATTGTCAAACAAGAAAACTTCAATGCTTATGTTGGTAGACAATTAAAACACAATGCTTATATGATTGAGCACTTGGGTGATTATATGTCTAGAGTTAAAGGTGAACTTAAACTCATTAGTAAACATGCTTCTATGGTTACCACTCAAGTAGAACAAGTACTTAAAGCTCAGAATGATTTGCTCAATGAATTAAATAGTAAGAATAATGATTTTGCTGTTAGAGTGGCTACTAGAACTGGTAGAATGACTCAGGAACCTTTGTATCCTGAAGGCCATCCTAAGAGAATTGAGCAGGATTCTCAGAGAAATAATATTGATGCACCTAGTCCTTCTAAAAAGAAGAAAAAGAAAAATGATAGGACTTTGCAACCTTTTTTCTAATATTCGTTGAAAATTTTTGTGTTTCTGCTTGAGCCGTACGAGCTTCTAGTGAACCTGTTGTAGACACACCTAAGAATCCCAATGATATTTCTATTTCTGATGCTGAAACACAATCTGGTGATGAACATGAACCTAGTGATAATGCTAATGATAATGTTCATGTCGATGCTTAACCTAGCAATGATAATGATGTAGAAACTGAACCTGCTGTTGATCTTGATAACCCACAATCAAAGAATCAACGTTATGATAAGAGAGACTTTGTTGCTAGGAAGCACGGTAAAGAAAGAGAACCATGGGTTCAGAAACCCATGCCTTTTCCTCCCAAACCATCCAAGAAAAAGGATGATGAGGATTTTGAGCGCTTTGCTGAAATGATTAGACCTATCTTTTTGCGTATGTGTTTGACTGATATGCTCAAAATGAATCCTTATGCTAAGTATATGAAAGAAATTGTTACTAATAAAAGAAAGATACCGGAAGCTGAAATTTCCACCATTCTTGCTAATTACACTTTCAAGGGTGGAATACCTAAGAAACTAGGAGATCCAGGAGTACCAACTATACCATGCTCCATTAAAAGAAATTATGTTAGAATTGCCTTATGTGATCTTGGAGCCGGTGTTAGTGTTATGCCTCTCTCTTTATATCATAGACTTGATTTGAATAAGTTGACACCTACTGAAATATCTTTGCAAATGGCTGATAAATCAACTGCTATACATGTCGGTATTTGTGAGGATGTGCCTGTTGTGGTTGCAAATGTTACTATTTTAACAGACTTTGTCATTCTTGATATTCCCAAGGATGATAGTATGTCTATTATTCTTGGAAGACCTTTTTTGAATACTACAGGGACTGTTATTGATTGCAACAAAGGCAATGTCACTTTTCATGTTAATGGCAATGAGCATACAGTACACTTTCCGAGGAAACAACCTCAAGTTCATAATATAAATTATATTGGAAAAATTCCATCGATTATTTTTGGAGGTTTTGAATTTCCTCTACCTACTGTCAAGAAGAAATATGATGTTCTTATTATTGGGGACGTGCATATCCCCGTTGAGGTAACCTAGTGCTATTCGAAAATTCTCCGGTTTCATGCAATTCGGAATGAGTTTGTTGACAAGACCTAATCAACCTTGTTAGTGGATTCCTCTTGATGAGCATGAGATGGATGAACTTTGAAAGCACTACCTTCTGTACCCTCCTTCTACTTTATGTTGTTTAGATTAAATAAAGTAAAAATAGTATTTTCTGTCAGTTTCCTAATTTATCCGTGCAATAAAAATACCCTAAAAATAAAAGTTCTCCAAATGCCCCGAAAATGAAATACGATTTTTTCTAGGATATTTGAGAACATCTAGCACTGAGAACACATCAGGGGGAGCAAGCACCTGGCCACAAGGGTCCAAGGCGCGCCCACCCTCCTGGGCGCGCCCCTGCCATGGTGGCTCCCCTCCACTCATTCCTGCACCCACACACTCCTTCTTCCTCCCAAAAAAAACACCAACCAGCTCAAGCACGAGTTCTAGCTCATTTTGCTGCGATTTTCGATCTCCTTGCTCAAAGCTCCATTCACAAAACTGCTTTGGGGGATTGTTCTTCGGTATGTGACTCCTCCAATGGTCCAATTAGTTTTTGTTCTAGTGCTTTATTCATTGCAAATTTTTGCTGCTTAGGTGACCCTGTTCTTGAGCTTGCATGATAAATTTATATGATCCCAAGTAGTTCTAATGCATGATATGGTCTCTAGGCACTTGTCGGAGTAGTTGCTATCAATTTTGTTGAGCTTGGTTCACTTTTATTTGAAGTTACTAAAAATTTCAGAAATTTTTAGAAAATGATGAAGAGATTTTTGAGGGGCTCTTCGAGCCGAAGCTCGAAGGATAAGCAAAGTGAAGAAGAAGAGAGGCCCAAATATAATCTGCCTCGCACCGCGGAGGTTCGGCCGTGTGAATGGCTTCGTGATGATTTCTTGAGAGCAGCCGGGATTTATGATGATTTTTATGAATTGGCTAAGAATGAAGGCCTCACCGACTTCCTCCGCGACCAACGCGAACAGTATCTCTTACTCACTAATACCTTTGTGCAAAATTTTCATTTCCATTCTAGGAGGTCACCACCTACGGTGGATTTTTATTTATATGATGAGTATAAGGAGATGACCCTTCGTGAATTTTGTGAGGTTTGCAAGTTGCCCTTTTCGGGCATCATAGAGGAACCACATCGTGCTGATGTGGATGGGTTTATTGATACCATTGTTGTAGGGGAAACGAGGAAGGTTTCCGACGCACGAATTACTAGCATACACTTTCCTGTTCTACGTTACTTTGCTATATTTGCCAGTAGATGCTTAATTGGTCGCAGAAACTGTGGCAACCTAAGTGCCCCTGACATTGTTATTTTGTTTCATGCCTTGTTTCGTGATGACACATTTAGTATGGGCACTATTGTTGCAAACGGTTAAATCTTAACCGTACTAAGGGCCCTATATTGGGAGGCATCTTCGCCTCGCGCCTCGCTGCATACTATAATATACCTATTAGGCATTATGAGAAAGAAGAAAAGTTGTTGCCTCCTGTTTATCTAGATTATAAGAGTATGGTAGCGCATGATTTTATTGTTAAGAATAGGGAAAAGGCGCTTAAGTACAAACTCTTATTTGATAAAAATCACCCTGAGACTATTACCTTGCCTGCTCATTCCGTGTTCGACTTATTTGTAGGAAAGTATCTCATTCCGCTGGTGGCCATCCACGCCTACCGGAATCCTACATCAGCTACAGAGCCAGAGCCGGAACCACAATTTGATCCTCCACGACAGTCTGATTACCAGTGGGATCCGGAGGTGATTGCCAACCAGTGGCAATCCGAGGCTTCTTCACAGTACGACCCCAACTATAACTTTGGATATCTGCCAGGCCAGCCGTGGCATTTGACCAACTTAGGCCAAAAGCCTAAGCTTGGGGGAGTACGTATTTCTCACCGACATTACATTCATGTTCACTTACTCATTGCTAGTTGTCGGTGCTCATACTTTTTCACTTTAATATCCATGCTAGTTTATTTTCCTTTTTATGCTTTCTTCTTGTGTGTTTGAAAAACCTTAAGAAAACAAAAAAAATAGTAGTAGCTTTTATCTAGTTTACTTTCTTGCTTGTAGTAGTAATAATTAAAATAAAACCCAAAAAGATTTCCCGTTCTTCTTTTTCTTGTTGGGAGCTTTCCCGTGTATATAGTTTTATTTCTTTCCTTTTCTTTGGGGGTCGATAGGAGAAGACCATAATAAAATTGTTGAAGTGGCTCTTATATGCATTATTGTTGATTTAACCAAGAGCCCATATTGCCTTGTCTTCTCCTGTTTATTGAATGCCTGCAGATTCCAGCTTAGTCCAATGCACGTGCACTATTATTATTATTCACATCGTTCGGTCGTGCAAGTGAAAGGCAATTATGACGATATATGATGGACTGATTGAGATGAGAGAAGCTGGTATGAACTCGACCTCTCTTGTTTTTGTAAATATGATTAGTTCATCGTTCCTGATTCAGCCTATTATTAATAAACATGTTTGCGATGACAATTAGAGATTATAGTTACTTATGCCATGCTTAATTAGCTAGGAGTTTATAATGGTTAACCTTGCGTGCCAACATGCTATTAAAATGGTTGTGATTGGTATGATGGGGTGGTATCCTCCTTTGAATGATTCGAGTGACTTGACTAGGCACATGTTCACACATGTAGTTGAAACAAATCAACATAGCCTTCACGATATTTATGTTCATGGTGGATTATATCCTACTCATGCTTGCACTCAATGTTTATTAATTTTAATGCATGTTCATGACTGTTGTCGCTCTCTAGTTGGTCGCTTCCCAGTCTTTTTCTAGCCATCACTTGTACTAAGCGGGAATACTGCTTGTGCATCCAATCCCTTAAACCCCAAAGTTATTCCATATGAGTCCACCATA
This sequence comes from Triticum aestivum, assembly GCF_018294505.1. NCBI lineage: Eukaryota > Viridiplantae > Streptophyta > Magnoliopsida > Poales > Poaceae > Triticum > Triticum aestivum. Next base: position 480,711,293 of record NC_057796.1, read on the forward strand.
CCTTCCTATATGCGGTATCTACCTGCCGTTCCAAGTAATCTCTAAACCTTCAAATGAAATTCTGTTTTGTATGCTCGAATAGCTCAGGTATCAACTAGGGCTGTCTGTATCTTCCATGCTAGGCGGGTTATTCTCAAGAGGAGTGGACTCCGCTCCTCACTCACGAGAAAATGGCTGGTCACCGGGATGCCCAGTCCCATGTTTTATGCAAATCAAATCAAAATAACTGCAAACAAAACTCCCCCGGGACTGTTGTTAGTTGGAGGCACTCGTTGTTTCGAGCAAGCCATGGATTGATGCTTGTTGGTGGAGGGGGAGTATAAACTTTACCATTCTGTTTGGGAACCGCCAATAATGTGTGTGGCATGGAAGATATCACCATCTCTTGGTTGTTATGTTGACAATGAAAGTATGCCGCTCAAAATATTATTTATCTCTGCTTTAAAATCGAGCTCTGGCACCTCTACAAATCCCTGCTTCCCTCTGCGAAGGGCCTATCTATTTACTTTTATGTTGAGTCATCACCCTCTTATTAAAAAGCACCAGCTGGAGAGCACCGCTGTCATTTGCATCCATTACTATTAATTTATATTGGGTATGACTATGATTGGATCTCTTTTACCATGAATTACAATGTTTAGTCAGTCCTCGGTCTTTAAAGGTGCTCTGCATTTATGTTTTGTGGTCTCAGAAAGGGCTAGCGAGATACCATCTTGTTATATCATATCATGATTGTTTTGAGAAAGTGTTCTCATCCGAGATTTATTATTATTGCTCGCTTGTTGATTATGCCATTGACATGAGTAAACATGAGACCTAAGAGTTATTGTGGATATGGTTAGTTCATAATCTTTGCTGAAAACTTGAATGCTGGCTTTACATATTTACAACAACAAGAGCAAACAGAGTTTGTAAAAGTTTTTCTTTATCACTTTTAGTTTATTAGCTGAATTGCTTGAGGACAAGCAAAGGTTTAAGCTTGGGGGAGTTGATACGTCTCCGTCGTATCTACTTTTCCAAACACTTTTTCCCTTGTTTTGGACTCTAACTTGCATGATTTGAACGGAACTAACCCGGACTGACGCTGTTTTCAGAGAATTGCCATGGTGTTATTTACGTGCAGAAACAAAAGTTCTCGGAATGACCTGAAACTCCACGAAGATTATTTTTGGAAATAATAAAAAATACTGGCAAAAGAATCAAGGCCATGGGGCCCACACCCTTTCCATGAGGGTGGGGGCGCGCCCCCCTGCCTCGTGGGCCCCCTGGAGCTCCACCGACCTCAACTCCAACTCCATATATTCGTGTTCGGGGAGAAAAAAATCAGAGAGAAAGATTCATCGCGTTTTACGATACGGAGCCGCCGCCAAGCCCTAAACTCTCTCGGGGGGGCTGATCTGGAGTCCGTTCGGGGCTCCGGAGAGGGGAATCCGTCGCCATCATCATCATCAACCATCCTCCATCACCAATTTCATGATGCTCACTGCCGTGCGTGAGTAATTCCATCGTAGGCTTGCTGGACGGTGATGGGTTGGATGAGATTTATCATGTAATCGAGTTAGATTTGTTAGGGTTTGATCCCTAGTATCCACTATGTTCTGAGATTGATGTTGCTATGACTTTGCTATGCTTAATGCTTGTCACTAGGGCCCGAGTGCCATGATTTCAGATCTGATAGTATTATGTTTTCATGAATATATGTGAGTTCTTGATCCTATCTTGCAAGTCTATAGTCACTTACTATGTGTTATGATCCGGCAACCCCGAAGTGACAACAATCGGGACCACTCCCGGTGATGACCATAGTTTGAGGAGTTCATGTATTCACTATGTGTTAATGCTTTGGTCTGGTACTCTATTAAAAGGAGGCCTTAATATCCCTTAGTTTCCGTTAGGACCCCGCTGCCACGGGAGGGTAGGACAAAAGATGTCATGCAAGTTCTTTTCCATAAGCACATATGACTATATTCGGAATACATGCCTACATTACATTGATGAATTGGAGCTAGTTCTGTGTCACCCTATGTTATAGCTGTTGCATGAATAATCGCATCCGGCATAATTCTCCATCACCGATCCAATGCCTACAAGCTTTTCACATATTGTTCTCGCTTATTTACTTTTCCGTAGTGCATCATCCCGTAACTAACTCATTAGTCACATTGCTTGCAAGGCTTATAGTGATGTGCATTACCGAGAGGGCCCAGAGATACCTCTCCGACAATCGGAGTGACAAATCCTAATCTCGATCTATGCCAACTCAACAAGTACCATCGGAGACACCGGTAGAGCACCTTTATAATCACCCAGTTACGTTGTGACGTTTGGTAGCACACAAAGTGTTCCTCCAGTATTCAGAAGTTGCATAATCTCATAGTCATACGAACATGTATAAGTCATGAAGAAAGCAATAGCAGTAAACTAAATGATCAAGTGCTAAGCTAACGAAATGGGTCAAGTCAATCACATCATTCTCCTAATGATGTGATCCCATTTATCAAATGACAACTCATGTCCATGGCTAGGAAACTCAACCATCTTTGATCAACGAGCTAGTCAAGTAGAGGCATACTAGTGACACTTTGTTTTGTCTATGTATTCACACATGTATTATGTTTCCGGTTAATACAATTCTAGCATGAATAATAAACATTTATCATGAAATAAGGAAATAAATAATAACTTTATTATTGCCTCTAGGGCATATTTCCTTCACGCACCGCTCCCGTCGTCGCCCTCCGGCCGTCACGCCGTCCCAGTTCCTCCGGACGTCCGGCACCCGCGTTCGTTGGACCCTCCGCCCCTCCCGCCATCGAGATCCCGCCGGAGCTAGTCGCGCTGCGCGAGGACGGTGACCCCGATGACAGCCCCGGCTACCTCCTCGCCTTATGGGTGTCGCAGGCAGAGGCGGCGGCGAGAGAGGCCGCTGATCCACAGGCGGCATTGGACGCAACGGCGTTTATGGCAGTGGCGGCAGAGGTTGCTGATCTCCAGGCGGCATTGGACGCGGCGGCGGCTATGGCGGCGGTGCAGGCGCCTGCGAACGTGCCTGCGGTGGAGGAGGACGATGGCGTCGACTGGGATGCGGCCATCAAGAGCAGCGACGACGACGGAGGTGACGGCGGTGCGGGCAAGGTCGTGAACCTCGCTGACTCCGACGACGAGTAGATTAGGTTTATGTTTAATTAAATTTTGTTATGTTCGAATGTAAGATGAATCGTTTGTCGTAAGGTTTAATGAAATATCGTTATGTTTGAACGCAATTTTGATGAAAATTATTATGAAAATTTTTGATTAGGTTTTCGAATGTCGAATCATTTTTTAATGAAAAGTTAGCCAAAAGAAATGAACAATTGAAAGTTTGCCAGAAAAATTGAAAGGAAAAATAAAAATGGTATAAAAGAAAATAAAAGAAGAGAGTACGAAAGGAAAATAAATAAAACAAAATAAAAATAGAGGAGAAAACTAAAAATAAAGAAAAAAGCCATAAGTAGTATTTAAAAAAATTCAAAAATTTCACCCAATTATCATGTTTTGATTTTTTTTTTTGAACTCACTATTCAAGCAAAGTTAAGTTGGAAATAATTTTGAGCAACGGGTGTTTTAGGATTTTTGGCGGCAAAAACCGTAGAAAATGCATACAGTCCCAAATACACCGCAAATTGGCATGCATGCTTCTCAGGTGGATACATGGTCATAAAAAAATTAGGTTCGTTTGAAGGATGTCGGAAAAACGTCCTTCCGGACGGGCCCTTTGGTCCTACCTGAAGGCATGCGCAGTAATAGGTCAAATTTTGATCTTGTTCAGATCAACACCAAATTTTTCCAGGAGGTGGGCATGCCCATCCCAATGCCCCACGCAAATTTTCAACGCTATCGGACACCGAACGCATGTTGCGTCACGTCTGGCCAATGTTTTAGGGTTTTTCGGCGGAGAAACCCGTAGAAAATGCATACAGTCCCAGCAATGCACTGAAAATTGACATGCATGCTTGTCATGTGGATACAAGGTCATATAAAAAATTTGCGTCCATTGGAAGGATGTTGGAAAAAACGTCCTTCCGGACGGACCCTTTGCTCCCTGCCCGAACGGCCTCCGCTGGAATAGGTCAAATTTTTGTCATCTTTAGATGAACACCAAATTTTTACAGCAGGTGGGCATGCCCATCCCAGTGCCCTACGCAAAGTTTGAATGAAATCCGACACCCAACGCACGTTGCGTCACGTCCGGACAGTGTTTTAGGGTTTTCGGCCCGGAAAATCGTAAAAAATGCATACATTGTCGAAACGCAACAAAATTTGGCATGCATGCTTGCCATGGTCATTCTAGCCCTTGAAAACTATCTGAGGCCGTTTGACGGATGCAAAGGGGAGACATGCATCCGAGGATCCCTTCTGCCCATACCGAAACCCCTGCCTTCCACATGAAGTACCAGAGCGCAATCACGGAATATACCAACTTTTGCCAGCGCATGTGGGGTCCCCACCCCGGTACCCACGCCAAAAATGAACAAAATCAGACAGCGAAAGCACATTGCGTCACGTCCGGGCAGTGTTTTAGAGTTTTTCGGCCTGGAATATCGTAAAAAAATGCATACAGTGTCGAAACGCGACAAAAATTGGCACGCATGCTTGCCATGGTCACTCTAGCCCTTGAAAAAAAATATGAGCCCGTTTGACGGATGCAAAGAGAAGACATGCATCGGAGGATCCCTTCCGCCCATACTGAAACCGCTGCCTTCCACATGAAGTACCTGAGCGCAATCACGGAATGTACCTAACTTTTGCCAGAAGGGGGGCCCACACCGCTACCCCATGCCAAAAATGAACGAAATCTAACACCAAATGCACGTTGCGTCACGTCCGGGCAGTGTTTTACAGTTTTCGGCCCGGAAAATCGTAGAAAATGCATACAGTGTCGAAACGCGACAAATTTTGGCATGCATGCTTGCGATGGTCATTCTAGCCCGTGAAAAAAATCTGATCCCGTTTGACGAATGCGAAGAAGAGACATGCATCGGAGGAAAGAAGAAGAAATAGACGCGAGACGGAGGACTTCTGCACGTGATTGGTTTTTACTACAGGACTAGATTTTCCAAACGTTTTGCGCACTTGGTTATAAATTTGATGTAATAGACATATTTATTGGTTTGGCCACTATTTTGTTTCGGAAAAATTATATACTTAATTACGTTTTTTATGTCTACATGATATTTTGTTTTAGAAAACTATATAATTAGTCACTCTTTTTTATCTCTACATGATTTTTTGTTTCTGAAAAGTTATATGCTTAGTTACGGAGATTTTTTTACACTCAACTATGGTTGCACGTTATTAAAAATAGAAAAAAAAACACTCAACTATGTCTGCGAGTTATTAAAAATAGAAAAAATAGCCCGCCCGTCCACCAGCGTCTCCTACTAAACCTGTCACATGATTTTTTGTTTCTGAAAAGTTATATGCTTAGTTACGGAGATTTTTTTACACTCAACTATGGTTGCATGTTATTAAAAATTAAAAAAAGACACTCAACTATGTCTGCGAGTTATTAAAAATAGAAAGAAAAAAATAGCCCACCCGTCCACAGCGTCTCCTACTAAACCTGTCAATATCAAGCCCACCGGGCGACAAAATCCAGGCATTTCAGATCACGTTGTGGAAACATAGCCCAACAGGGCGGCCGACTCGGCGACGTCATACGTAACTAGTGAGAGGAGTTCAATGCGGAACGGGGCGCCGGCTATTTAAGCAAGTCGTCTTCCCCTTTGGCCGGCAAGGTGGGACTAAAGTTTCGTTGGCCGCGGGGCGACTTGGAGACAGCCAGCCGTGAGGTGGGTCGGCCTAATAAGGCCATGGACGGCGCGGACTTCGCGACGGCTCAACGTGCCGTGGCCAGCCCAGTTAACCCCGCTGGGGCGACGCGCGATGGAAAACGAAGGCAAGTTTAGTCCCACCTTGCTAACCGAAGGGGACGTCGACCAGCTTAAATACGCGACTCGTCCGACGCTATTGAACTCCTTTAGTGTATACAAACCCGGCTGATGTGCTTCTCCGTGGGCCCTGTGGCCGCCGCCGAATGGAATGGCCATTGCTAAAATAGCATGCTGCCTGGGCGTTCATTTTGTATTTTTTAACTTACATTTTTTCCAGCCGACGGGACTGTAATAAAAACCAGTGCATAGTCGACATTATAAACACTGGGTAGTGTACATTTATATCAACAATAAATATGTAATCAGTCAACACCAACTAATATGATGTCTCAATATAACAATTGTCACACAATAATCTTTATTACACACATATAATATAGTCGACACAAATATCAAGTCTCATATAACATGGGAAAGATATCCGTAGCCAATAATCCTGATTTCACACATATAAAATACTCAACACAAATATAAAGTTAACAATTGTCTTTCATATAAATTGATGAAGTAAAACACTTGCACCGTCTTCACTTGAGCCTTCAAGCCCAGTTGCTGCATAGAATAAATTAGAAATTGTGGGAATCAATGTACGGTAAATGAATCAACAAAACTAACATAAACAAACAAAAAGACATATTGTTACATATAAATGGATGAAATAAAACAGATGCACCGTCCTCACTTCTATCTTCAAGCCCAGTTGCTGCAAAGAATAAATTACAAACTATGAGAAAATCAATGTACTGTAAATGAAACAACAAAACTAACATAAACAAACAATAGACATACTCTTTATTTTGGTTGCATGTGCTCTTGTTATGACTTGGGAGTCTGCATATGCTACATAGACGTCCGGGTTTCTCGTCAAATGCTTTAGGTCTCTCATTTTTTGTCACATCTGGGCCACCCTACCACGACCTCTACTGTGCTGCTTAGGTGCGCCCTTGGTGGAAACCTTTGCTGGATCACGAACCAGAATATGATCTCGGTTAGGCTCAAATGGATTATCATTCACGAAGCTTCGCTGACTATCATCTTCATTCCCCTGAACGTCCTTATTCGCTGTAATATCGTCCAGAGATGCCTTGAACTTGTCGAATAAGAATGGATTACTACATGCGAGATGAGATGCTTCTGCAGATAAGATGGTCAACTCACTATATCTAGCTCTGTCCTCAGCACTCGACCAACCCCACGCAAACAGATCGCTGGTGCGCTTCACGGGCAATCCAACTCTTGCTTTTTTTAGAACCTTCGCAGAACACAACACTTGGGTATCACAGGTAAGTTCAGTGCATTCAAAACATGAAGAATATGCTTGCAAGGAAGCCCTTTGCGAGTCATACTTCAGCAACTGCACTTTATAGTTTCTGCCGAGTTACCTGGCGTATAGTCCACACTAAATCTGTGATCCCTATTATTCTTCCACGCAACCACAAATCTCTGACTATTGTTCCCTTTCAATCTATCAATGAACTCAAGCTTCTGTACCTTCTTCAAATCTTCCTGCAAGATATAAAAGTTTGCCTGCATGAATGCTTTGGCAGCATACGACTCAATGGTCTTACACTCAGTCACTGCTACTGGGAGAGTCTATGAGGCCGTGTAGTCGTCGTAAGCTTCATTCTCGCGGAGGCGAACGATACAATTCTCATAGTGTACAATCATGTCAACGATCGTCATACCATAGTCAAGATGAAGGTGCAGGCTGGAGTTCAGACTCTCGCTCCTCTGATTACTGCGCATACCAAGAAGAAACCCACCAGACAAATATGATGCAGCCCAAAGCGTCCTCTTCCAGTACATCCTATGGAGCCATGTTTTCGTTCTCTCCGTCTTTACCCACAAACGCGGCCCATCTCTCCTCAAAAACTTTGTGTAGTGGCATAGTACAATAGTGCCCTGAACTCCTTCAACGACTTGTGGTTGAGGTGTTTCTGCATATTCTTTTCAATATGCCATGAACATAGACGATGCCACAATTCAGAAAGCACCTTCCTGATAGCCCTTATCATCGCTGCATCACCATCGGTAATTACAGACTTGGGCCTCTTCTGACAGTGAGCATTCAAGAACGTCTTAAGCAGCCAAACATACGTAGCTTCAGTCTCGTCTGAAACAAAAATTAGTAATTCAACAAAAAGTAAAAAATTCCTGAAAATATTTTTGAAATAAACTTGATCTTTTATTGTACTCGTGAGAAAAAATCCACAAAAAGAAAATCTCCCTTTGACTTCTTTTCAAAAAAGACAAATTTTTGGCTAAAATAGTGTGAATAGTGACCTATAATAGCAAATAAATTTTGTCTTTTTTGCTGTGAAATCAACTTTTGTTTTTTTCGTGAAAATTTATATACTAGTTTAAAAGTAAGTCAAGTTTTTTGTCAAAATAGTTCGTACCTATTTTTACTTTTTATTAAAATATTTTAAAAAATCCCCTTATAGGGTGCATATAAGGTGAATACCGTAGTGCAACGGTGGTTGTTCAGACCCACAAAAGGGATGAACGGCATTCCATACCTGTTCATCTTGTATGTGTTGTCGAAGACGATAACATCTCCGTAGTCAAGATAATCCCAACGTGACTGGGAATCACACCAGAACAGGTTTTGGAGCCTGCCTTCAGCGTCAACTGTGTGCTCAAAGAAAAAATCAGGATCTCTGTCCTTTCTGGTCATCATGATTCCTATGGCAGTATCAGCATCACCCTGTGCAAGAAATTTCATCTTCTCTCTGTAGCACATGTTATACAGCTTTGTCCTCTGAAACCCTGACTTTGCATACGACCCATACCTGCTAACGAAGTTGTCAAAAATAATATGTTTTCTTATCCCAGCTCCTGCCATAGCTAATATCTCTGCTGTCTCAAATGCTTTGATCTGATTATGAGATCGGAGGAAAGGGACTTCATCCGGTCGTGCAAAAATGTGGTTGTGATCATCCGAGAAACTGCTGACATACCAAAGATCAAGCTTAACTGTCAAATGGGCTTCACAGAAGCATCGACTCTCCGGTCTAAGCCTGCGGGTCCGGCCTTCCATGGTTAAAAACTTGGCCTGTCGTTTTCCTGCCCTGGAACAGAGATACCTCCTCAAGCGCGCACTCCTTGCGGGACATTTTGAACGTTTCAGCGAGTCCTTCCTAATGCTGAACCCACGTTCTCTCGCATACTTGTTGTAGAATGTGTACGCCTCATCTAGTGACCTGAATGTCTTGGTCATCACTTCCAATGCCTATCCAGTGACTCTTGCTGATATTCATCATAGCCCATGTCAAGGTCAAACTGAACATCATCGTTGTGCTCATCATTCCCGCTAGGACCATCAACACCTCCCTGCAAAATAAGACATATAACCTTGCATGTCAGTGTGTTCTTGTATTGTTTCTTACCATAAATAATTTAAAAAACTTACTTGGCTCGAGCTCCCACTACGGGATGCATCAACCTCGCTCTCGGCATTGTCATCATCTAAAGTATTACACTTATTGTCACCATTGTCATTTATCAGTACACATTTAAAGTAAATAAGTGGTAATACAATTTTACTGTCAATCATTGCCCTACAATTTTTTGAACGTACCTGGCTCGCACTATTTGCATAAAATTGTTCATCTATATCATATTCCTCATTGTCATTATTGTCATGTACCTGTACAAATTTAAAAAGATATGTAAGTGCCAAAGAACTAGTTTGTATTCGATATGTTTTGGCAACATTCACGGCACTTACATTACCACTATACAATTCATCCTGACTCATATAGTTTTCTCCAGGAGGTTGGTTTGCATTCAATGACGAGGATCCATTATCGCTACCGGAATCATCACTGGCGTATCCGGTTTCTTGCTCCATCTATACACCTACAAATAAGGTGTGAGATCAAAGTCAACATTTCACAACATCATCGCGGATACAGTAAATTCATCAACAGTGACATGACTATGTGTCATGCATTACTAAATGTGTAAAAAAATTGAATGTACAAAAAAATGACACGAACAATCATTAAGAGGTCACTACAACGAATTATTTAGCTAAGTAGGGAATCATCTTGCATACAACTTGCAATGGAAACAGGAAAAAAGAAAAGAAAAGAGAGAGAACCTACTCTCCGTCGTCGAGTGGTCCTCGCCTGGGGTCGACGCTGATGCGCTGCTGCCACTACGCCGTCGACGGCGCGTAACAGGACAGAATGTCGACGCGGTAGCGCTCGGCGATTCACCGGGGACACGGCACGTGGGTGACTGCGGACGCCGACGTGCTGGTGTCCTTTTTGATGAAGGTGAGCAGGGCGTCGACACGTCTGGTCAGGGTCAACGGCGTGCCGGCGGTGGACCAAGTGTTCGGGCGACAACAATGGCGCTACTAGATCCGCCCGGCCGCCGGAGTCACGGCAGCATTGATGACGCTAGGGTTTCCTCGGCGGGGACGGGGTGTCGGGGTGGGGTGTCGGCGTTTTTTTTCTTTTCCGATCGAACTACCGACGCCATGATCGGTATGCGTACACGGGCGTACAGGGGCGGGGCGTACACGGGCGGGCGGCCCTACGACGGACGGCGGGTATACTATACGAAAACTAGTATGGACAATACTACCCTTTCTACGTTTAGGGGGGCGGGGGTTGTACCGAAGTCCTTCTCATACACATATTGTGAGCTTCAAATTCATTATGGAATCTAATAATTTCGAGCTGATGATAAAAATATGCCGAAAGGATAATTAACATGCACGAATTTCAACTTTTAATTTTAGTTTATTTTTCTTATTATTGGTGAGTCATCCATAAGGCCAGGGGTGCATCTTTTCTCCTGGACATGTGGTTGCCTTTCATATATGTTTCTTTCTTGGTATAGTTTTTGAAGACATGATGATGCTAAGTTGGCAAAGTGGGGGCAACGACACCTAAAGACCAATTCTTGACTTGTAGGTGTGAAAGTTGTAATGGTCTTCTATTTGTGTTTGACGAACATCTTGCAATCTTCAAAATTTTGCTTGGACAAATCATGCAACTTGCAATACATTCGTGTTGCATTGATGGCTCGACATAGTGATTAAGAATTCTAATATATTCAGGTTTCAGTATTAAATCGAATATATGATTAAACATGTTTAAATTGAAGGTATGCATGTCTTTCTTTAGCGGATCTTGTTCTGAGAACGGATTTCAGACTAAGAAAATGAACGGTTCCGATTTTATATCTTCCATTCGGCTAAGAATTGCTTTTTGCATTTTTTTTTCTGTGATGTCATTGGATAAAATATCATACTAGCATTGGCTTTTCCAAAAGATTTCTACCTTGGCTTTATGTTTCTGAAACAAAAATAGTTACGAAATATATATGTCTCATTTGATACCAAATGTAAGTCAAATATGAAACAAGCAAAGCTTCGCATGTGCTTGTGTTGCAAATCCTTTTTGGTTGCTGCAATTGTTAGCTCCCATTCACTAGTAGAAAACAGGGCTTTCGTTCGGGCCTGGCCAGCCCATTAGTCCCGATTCCGCACGAACCGGGACCCATGGGGTGCATTAGTCCCGGTTCGTGAGCCCAGGGGGCCGGCCGGGCCATGTGGGCCACTGGTCCCGGTTCGTCTGGACCTTTTGGTCCCGGTTCAACGCACGAGCCGGGACCAATGCGCCTCGCCCCTGGCCCATGACCATTAGTCCCGGTTTGTGCCACAAACCGGGACTAAAGGGTTGGTCCAGTTTAGTCCCACCTCGCCAACCGAAGGGCGCTCACACCGGTTTATAAGCCCGTCCCTCTCTGCCTTGTTGAGCTCCTCTCAAAATGAAAATAGATGCCCTTATACAGGGAATTTGACCTAAATTCATAGTGAGTTTCTCCGAAATTCATAGAAATTTATTATGAATTTAGGTTGAATTTTCTCTATAGGCGCATCTATGCTCATTTTTTTATGTTGGGGTTGGCGATCTTTACAGACTTTTTGTGTGTTGAATATGCACCATTCAAAATCAGTCTCTGCTTTGAATGGTTCATTTTGAACACACAAAAAGTCAGGAGTTCAAATAAGTTCAAGAAAATGAAATCCCTTTGTAACAGATGAGTTTTCGTCCGAAACCCTGATACTTCGAAAGAGATTGTCCATTTTGTTCACGAAGTGCATCCACCTTTTGCCGGACCCTCTCAACTTTCTTGCACATGCTATGTGGATGAAATGATGATACCATGCCAACTTTCAACCTTTTCAGAGTTCATTTGATGATACATTGAAAAATGATGATGTGGCTTTGAAAAATGATGATGTGGCTTTGAATGTGTCCATTAGTGCCGGTTCCAACGGCTAGGCGGGAGGAGCTCTTTAGTACCGGTTTGTGGCGAACCTTTCTTGTGCCACGAACCGGTACTAATGAGGCTGTGGCCCCACGAGCACCTTTAGTACCGGTTCGTGGCACGAACCGGTACTAGAGTTTCTTACTAAGCTGTTTTTTAGTTCCACCTCGCGAAGAGAGAGGCACTAGGAGCGGTTTATAAGCCCTGAGTGCAGAGACGATGAAGAAGAGGCGCAATGCTCACCTTCACGTTGCTTAGCTTCAAGCCTTGAGGAATAAGGTAGACTGCATGGAGCTATGTGCAGTGCAGTCTACACTATTCCGAAAGGCTCGAAGCTAATTAACGAGCATTGCGCCTCTTTTTTATTTTTAATAAATTATTACAACTCCGGACTTCTTGTGTTACGGCAAAAACTGGATGCACTTCGTGTACAAACTGGACAATCTCTTTCGAAGTATCAGGGCCTGTTTCGGACGAAAACTAATCTGTTACACCGGCACTTCATTTTTTTTAAACTTATTACAACTCCAGACTTTTTTTGCGTTCAGTAGGCACCATTCAAAGCGACGTCATCAATTTTCAACACTTTCTGACATCATTTGCTGTTTTTCAATCATTTACCGATTTATTTTCAGAGCTAAATGACCGTGAAATTGAAAATCGCTACAAAATGAACTCTGAAAATGTTGAAACTTGGCATGGTATCATCATTTCACCCACATAGCATGTGCAAGAGAGTAGAGAGGGTTACGGCAAAAACTGGACGCACTTCGTGTACAAACTGGACAATCTCTTTCGAAGTATCAGGGCTTCGGACGAGAACTCATCTGTTACACCGGCACTTCATGTTTTTTAAACTTAATTGAACTCCAGACTATTTTTGCGTTCAGTACGCACCATTCAAAGCGACGTCATCAATTTCCAACACATTCTGACATCATTTGCTGTTTTTCAGTCATTTACCGATTTGTTTAGAGAGCTAAATGACCGTGAAATTGAAAATCGCTACAAAATGAACTCTGATAATGTTGAAACTTGGCATGGTATCATCATTTCACGCAAATAGCATGTGCAAGAGAGTAGAGAGGGTTACGGCAAAAACTAGACGCACTTCGTGTACGAACTGGACAATCTCTTTCGGAGTATCAGGGCTTCGGACGAGAACTCATCTGTTAGTCAGAAAGGATTAGTAAATGCATGAAAAATAACAAATGAAGTCAGAAAGGATTGAAAAATGATGATGTTGCTTTGAATGGTGCATTTTGAACACACAAAAAGTCAGGAGTTCAAATAAGTTTTAAAAAATGAAATCCCTTTGTAACAGACGAGTTTCCGTATGAAATCCTGATACTTTGAAAGAGATTGTCCGTTTTGTACACGAAGTGCATCCAGTTTTTGCCGTAACCCTCTCAACTTTCTTGCACATGCTATGTGGATGAAATGATGATACCATGCCAACTTTCAACCTTTTCAGAGTTCATTTGAAATGCTTTTCAATTTTATGGTCTTATAGCTCTAAATAATTAGTAAATGCATGAAAAATAACAAATGAAGTCAGAAAGGATTGAAAAATGATGATGTGGCTTTAAATGGTACATTTTGAACACACAAAAAGTCAGGAGTTCAAATAAGTTTTAAAAAATGAAATCCCTTTGTAACAGACGAGTTTCCGTATGAAATCCTGATACTTTGAAAGAGATTGTCCGTTTTGTACACGAAGTGCATCCAGTTTTTGCCGTAACCCTTTCAACTTTCTTGCACATGCTATGTGGATGAAATGATGATACCATGCCAACTTTCAACCTTTTTAGAGTTCATTTGACATGCTTTTCAATTTTAGGGTCTTATAGCTCAAAATAATTAGTAAATGCATGAAAAATGGTGCATGAAAAATAACAAATAAAATAAATAAGTAATTGGAAAAAAAATTATAAACTTTATCAAAATATATAAGTAGAAACAAAATAAAATAAACTTTAATAAAATTTATGAAACTAAAATTAACAAAGTATTTTCTGTTCAAAACATTATAAGAAACCTCTAGTATTATTGAAACTAAAATCATATAAAATTGATGCAACTAAAATTATCGAAGTATTTTCTGTTCAAAATCATTAAAAGCAAAAAGAATTTTCATAAAGAACTTTTTTTATAGAAACTTTAATAGCAAAAAGAATTATCATAAAGTAAAATAAATAAGTAATTAGAAACAAAATAAAATAAAATAAATAAGTTTTTTGTTGTAAGTAGAAACAAAACAAAATAAATAAAGCAAAAAAGAAAACAAAAAACAGGCAAAAAATAAAAAATATGCCACCTACTGGGCCACCACGGCCTGAATACGACTAGAAACCCATCCATGGGCCAGGATTCAGGCCCGCAGGAGGCCCAGTAGGCCCACAGGCACATAGTGACAGATTAGGCCCGAAAGCCTGCAGTTGGGAGGAGCTCGAGAGGGTGGGCGCAGCAGCGCTTATAAACCACTCTCGAGCCCTCTCAACTAGCGAGGTGGGACTAAACTTTTGGCCGCGACGCGGGCAGCAAGAGGCCTTTGGTCCCGATTGGTGCCACCAACCGGGACTAAAGGGGTGCATTGGTACCGGTTTGTGGCACCAACCGGGACCAATGCCCCCCCCCCTTAGTCCCGGTTGGTGCCACCAACCGGGACCAAAGGCCGCCGCTTCCCGCCCTTTGGGCTGCTGAAAAGAGGCCTTTGGTCCCGGTTGGTGGCACCAACCGGGACTAAAGGTCGCATTCGTCCCGGTTGCTGTCACGAACCGGGACCAATGCTCCGTCTATATATACAGCACTTGTGAAAAAAATTCAGTTCTTCGATCCCGCCCCGACGACGCCGCCAGGCTGCCCCTCTACGCCTCGCCGTCGCCGTCGTCGCCCCTGCCTCCGACGCCGTCCCGCACCGCCCAGACGCCGTCGCCGCCCCGCGCCCCCCTGCCTACTCGTCGCCCGTCGCCGCACCCCTCACCTTCGCCCCCTGCCTCCTCGTCGCCCATCGCCACGCCCCTCACCATCGCCGTCGCCGCCCCCTGCCTCCTCGTCGCCCATGGCCGCACCCCTCACCGTCGCCCCCGTGCCCTGCCTCCTCGTCGATCGCCGCCCCTTTTGTGAGCTCATATGAATTTTCCTAATTTAGATGTTCATAGATTTTTTTTGTTCATAGATTTTTTTCTGTTAGAATATGCAAATGTTAGAATTTTTTCTGTTCATAGATTTTTTTTGTGATATTATTGTTGAATATGCAAATGTTTGTGTGTTCATATATATATGCAAAGAATATGTCAATTTTTTCTGAGAATTTTTATAATTTTTTTCTGTTGTAATTTTGTTCATAGAATTTTTATCTTGTTCATAGAATTTTTATGATTTTTTTCTGTTGTAATTTTGTTCATAGAATCAGAAGAGAAAGTGTTTAATAGAATTAGTTAGAAAAATAATAGAACTAGTTAAAATAGTTTATTTTTAGTAAGAACTACTTTATTTTATATATTTATAGTAAGTGCTTAGTAGTTGAACTAGTTGATTAATTAATAAAACTACTTTATTAAATTTTACTATATATAGAAGTAGTTTATTTTTAGTAAGAACTACTTTATTTTATTTATTTATAGTAAGTGCTTAGTAGTTGAACTAGTTGATTAATTAATAAAACTACTTTATTTTATTTATAGTAAGTGCTTAATTAGTAGTTGAACTAGTTGATTTAACAAAACTAGTTTATTTTACTATAGAAGTAGTTTATTTTTAGCAAGGAAATTAATAGAACTAGTTTGTTTTTTTAGTTAAAGCAATTATTCCCGCATCGACGTCGACGATGCCTATCCCGCATCCTCGTCGTCGACTCGGCGGAGGAGGCCGGCTTGATCAGAGGGGCCATGTCCGGGACTGGGCTCCGCCGGGCTGGTTTTGGGAGGTGCTACCTTCCGGTGGGCGTAGGTTGGTGAGGAGCCAGCCCGTCGTTGACCCGATCCTTGTTTGGTGGCGGTCGCGTGGGCCAGTGACGGTGCCGAGGCTTCCAGACACCGCGGAGGTGGTACGTCACCGTGTCAGCGAGGAGGGCCAGCACGTCCGTCGCTACATGGTTGCGTTGGAGGGCAGGTTCGACAATACCTGGCAGGTTCTTCAGGGATCTCATTGGAGCTATGATCCTGTGATGGTTCCATCCCTTCGGGTGTCCACCGCCCGCGCCGATATCCGTCGGGCGCTACAGTTCTAGCTGTACTAGCGATGCTATATGTATGATAGTATTCGAGGTGTATAAGTGATAATATTCGACGATGTACGGACGCATGAAGATGATGTAGTTTTGCTTATAATTGAATGCATCCTAATTTGAATACTACTTTATTTTGTGATTTGATTTTGCTTATTGAATGATCAAAGTGAAAAACTACTCCTACTTTGAATGCTAAAATTGGAGAGCACTATGCAAGGCGTATGCATATGATTAGTTGATAGCTTATAGGGTTTTTGTTTTCGCATAAATCTAGGAGCCCCCGGCCCCTCCATCATCCCCGCCGTCGTCCCCGTCACCGCCCCCTCCGACATCGAGGTGAGACTAGCCAAATCCTCTTTTAGAAAGATAATTAAACGATATTTTGGGTTGACTGTAAGTCTATCGAGTCTCCACCATATATGAGAGGACGAAGAATCCCGACTGTTGTCGTGGGGGTAGCTTCTCCTTCGTTCCCGTGTGCTAGACAATTTGGTGTAATGCACTCGAGAACGAAAGGAGGAGCTACCATCACCGACGGTCGCAAATGTCAGAGAGGAATCAGTGAGGGAGACTTCCACCATATATATATGAGAGGACGAAGAATCCCGACTGTTGTCGTGGGGGTCGCTTCTACTTTGTTCCCGTGTGCTAGAAATTTTGGTGTAATGCACTCGGGGACAAATGGAGGAGCGACCATCACCAACGGTCGAATGTATACACCACGTGAGCTGAGAGTTTTCAAGAAAAGACTCGACAAATCGATAGTCAACCAGTGATGAATAATAATGATCTAACTTAGGTTTTTTAGTACATATATTTAATTGTAGACGTTTAATATTTAAATTATGAACATAGGAAATGTCGTACTCGGACGACGAAAGTCTCCCGGAGGAGTGCGACTGGTGCCACGACGACCGAAGTCGGTGCGACAGGCCTCACTTGGACGAAGATCGGCGCTTCAGTATTAAGCTGGAGGAGACCTTCAATGTTGAAACGGTACGCAACGACGACAAGTGTTATTTTTTTGTCATTAAGCACGACTTCAACTATTTCAACGTGTACTTTTCATCTTTTACAATTCGGCTAGCTTTTCATCTTTGGACGAATGTTGACAAATTCGTGACACACGGTCGACCATTTGAAATTTTCTTTGAGGAGTAGTTTCACCTCGCTGTTTGACACGACTTTTGTGTTGCTTTTTTTTGACAAATCATAGACAAGTAGATCTACATGTGACCAGTATACTGTAATATGCATGTCAGCCTCCTAATCTTCTTCACTCCTAATCTCGTTCACTAGTCTTATCTAATCTACACAACTATGCTTCGATTTGAGATATGTTGTACATGAAAAAACACATCGACGTTGTGGTTCCATTCAAGCAACTGGTTCGTGATTTCATTGATTGTACATGTTCAGTTTCGTGTTTATCTTTGGAGCTATTTTGGATGAATTTCAACAAATTCATCGCACACGGTCATCCGTTTGAATTTTCCTTTGACTAGTAGCTTCATCTATCCGTTTTGCACGACTTTCGCGTTCTATGTATTCTATTTCAAAGGTTGTAGACAAATACATATACATGTCACTAGTCCCTTCTAATCTTATGAGTGTACTTTACACCGTTTGCTTCGAACTTGTGGGAGTGCTCTCACGTGTGTGCTGTGTTCATGCGAACGTGTGTGCGCGCGCGCGTGTGCATGTGTTGTTCATGTGACCATGTAAACGTGTGTGTGTTGTCACGTGTATATTCTACTGTAACCTCTCTGTTTTAGTGTAGTTGTTAACTCCCAATCATGATGCATGTATACAACCAAACACTAGAAAGGAATTGCTTTTACAATGCAGACAATCTATATGCAGGTGACCAAACAATATGGAAACATCATATTTTGCCTTGTATCTTCTCGACCAGGCTCTACTTAGACTGGCCCGTTTTTTCCATGTAACTTCTAAATATCGGTGCAGATAGCCAAACTTGTCACTAGCAATGACGCATCCACCTCCTATTTATCCTTGCGATGGTAGGATCCGTGAATTTTAAAACCCTAAATTTAAAGTTTCCAAATTTTCCAAAAAATACACGTACACATAAAGTGTTGTCTACGAGCGTGTAAAGTTTCAACATTAAATACGTTAATATACACGTAACTGAGCGTAGCTTAGATAACTAGGTTCTTTGTTGTGAAACTAGCTCACCATGATTCAAGTCTTAAATTTGGCACTGGCATTCGTGTTTTTGGAATTTATTTCAGAATTTTGGTGAAGTCCGTTCAGTCGGAGGAGATGTTTTCATTAAATGCGAAGGTGTTTATGGTGATCACTTTATCAACCTTAAAATATTGTGCTGGTTCATTATCTCGGAGTTCTCATAGGAATAAGATGTGTGTGCGTGTATTTACATGGATGAGTGTAAATGCACTATTCAGTATAAAAATGTTCATGATTTTTATAGTTCACATCGTAACGTCTATCATCATAAAAATTACGAACTTGTAGAAACACCCTATGTACTATATGTGTATTTTTTTTCAGGATCCTTTAGCTTCAAAAGTTGATTTTTAGTTAGTTGTCGTTACTATGCCTTCAAGTTGAACCCTTCCAATCTACAATTCTCTTAATCAGCGGTATCTGGTGCATAGTGCACTATTCTTGTGGAGCCTTAGCACGATGATTGTCTGACTGTCTACTACAATAAGTTTTGTCCGGCTCCGATGAGGGAGGAGAAATGATAGCGACACACTTTTGGCTCACTCCAGATAGTTGGTCTATGAAACTGGATGTAACTTCTATTATTTCGGACCTTAGTTGTACTGCCATGAGATATGAAGAATAGATCCAAAGTTTTTGTTTCTTCCAAAAAAAGACATCCGAGGAGAACCCCAAAAAAAGATAGAATTAGTGCTCAACGTTGTGTGCACTTATGAGCAGAATTTCTTAGTATTTTTGCTTGCATCTTGTTGGATGTCATTTGGACAAAAAAAATTGCATGAACCTAAAATATTTTGAAGCTTCAGATTTCTTTTTTGTTATTTTTTTTAAATTTTAATCGAAGGTGAAATACATCCGTGTTTAGGTATTACAATTTTTTCTTTCCTCCTAGCGGCGATGGCGCGAGTCCACCCCCCCCCCCCCCCTCACGCCTTGTTGTTGTTCAAATCAAATTGAAACCGGAGCAAATCTCGTGAGTTATTCAGCCCACATAAGATTGAAGATGAGGAGGAGGAAAGAGCAAAGTCGGAAGGGGTAGATTCCTAGCCTAGTTGCCATGGGGATGTTGGCACTAAAGTGGTTCATGTCCATGCAGTTGGGGCGGCGGCAGCAGATCGTGAGTTTTTCCTCCTAAATTCAAATCACTGACAAAATGCAGCGGCTCGGGAGCAAAGTAACTCTCGGAAGGGAGGGGCAGAGAGCAGCAATGCAAGCGGATGCGCTTTTTCCGGATTGAGATCATTGAAAAAACTTGTCAATGCAGGTGTTCTTTTTGTTTGGGGGGGGGGGGGGGGGAGTCAATCCTAGTCGGATGGGTTATTTTTCCTGAAATTCAAATCATAGCAAAAAAAAAAGCTTTCGGAATGGAGGGGTGGAGAGCAGCAGTACAAGTGCATGTGTTTCTTTTCTTTCGAAAGGTCAAAATCATTGCAAAAGATCCGTGGTAGTACGAGAAAAAAGGTGATTCAATTCAAATCATAAAAAAGAAATTCAGTTGTGCTTTTCAGAAATTCAAATAAAAAAGGACTTACGGTCACTCTGTACATCTGCCCCCCTACACACACGAAGTCACATATGTGAGGCCAGCGAGCTAGGGTGACGGGCCGGCACGACCCGGCCCGGCCAGCAGTACTGGCCCCCTGCACACACGAAACCACATCTGTGGAGCCAGCGAGCTAGGGTGACGGGCCGACACGAACCGGCCCGGACAGAAGCACATTGTGACTGCCTTTTTGCCTCCGCACGCCAGGCGTGCGTCCTCGGCGAAAGATCGGTCAGCGGCACGCTATTTAAGCTGGAGTATACAGAGCTGAGCTCTCGGGGTGGTACAATACGTCTAGTCAAGTTGGGCTGTACACACACAAAACGAAATTAGTCGCCGCACGACGCATCTACAAGGAGGCTGACATCCTTCTTATGAAGGAAGTAATTGTGGCTGGGGTCATTGGGTTGCCGTAAAAACCCTCCTACTATGCTCTTTCCTAACGTGCCAAACGGCATAAGAGGCAACACAGATCTTTATTTCTTTCTGAATTAGTATGTCTTTTTGAAGGTATTGTGCCGCCACCTTTCGCGTTGCTGCGTTTATCCGAGTGATCCACAAACGACAAAAATCCTTCTTTTGCCTACCTTTATCTCGATGAGAGGAAACAAAAGATTTTTTTACCTGTTAGGTAATCATTTGATTAAGTCTTAAATGAGCCTCTTTAAAGTTTGAGGCAAATAAACGCATTTTTGTTCGTCGTCTCGGGGCTCTAACGCTTCACGCTGGAAGCCTCCTGGACTAATGCGATGATTGTACTGCAAGTGCAAAACTGCCATGAGTCCATCACAACTAATAAATACTCTCTATATATATTCCCGCAAAAGAAAATACTCTCTATATTAAAATATAAGTCATTTTTTACACTATGACACTGTCAAAAAACACCTATATTTTGATAGGGGACTATAATCTATGAATAAATAACCAATTGTTTTCTGTAACAAATAACATATCTAGTATCTTCACTTTGCACTAAACTATGGCTGCTTTAACTCATAAGGCATTCGGACGCCTTAAAAATTCTCAGACGCCCCGGCTATTCAGCGTCACTCATATTCACCCAAATATGGGATAAATATAAGGCGACCCCGAACACGTTACTCATATCCAACTAAATAGTATGAGACAAGTATGGGACGGTCCGGGCACGTCTGCCGCGTCAACTCAGCCCAGCCCTGGTCCACGCATGCCACACAAATATCCCTATCTGATTTGCCCTAGACCGCAATCAACTTCAATCCCCTCTCCGTCCACTCCACTCTTGATTCCTTCCGAACCATTCGATGGCCGACGACCGAAGCAGCACTGGCTTGGGTGGGAAATCCGGCTCTGATGACGACTGGACGAGCCTGCGCGAAGCGGAGCCCGATGATGTGGAGGTCACTCTCTGCATCGCATTGAGTCAAACGTAGCTCGACCAAGGCGGATCCGACAGCGGCGAATCTACTTCGTCAGCGTCCGGTGCCGACCCCTCTCGCCCAGCGTGCAGCTCCGACCACTCCGGTCCACGCCAACGACCAGAAGAAGAAGGGATCGGCGAGGAAATGGTGATTTCCTCCGCCCTTCCAAGTCTGTAATATGCATGTGCACTGTTCAACGATGAACTTCGACAAACTATGGTCCTTGTCCGGCGATGCAGTGGTGATCCAGCGCAGTGGTGATCCGGCACGTTGATGGTGTTCTGCATGGGTTTGGGTTTCGGATATGAACGTGGATGTGAAAGCTAACATATAAGGGGTGCCTCAGCGCGTTGATGCTCTGAGTGAGGCGAATTTGCCAAGTCTGTAGATGCTCTGAGTACCCGGTTGTTGATGCTCTGAGTGAGGCGAATTTGCCAAGTCCGACTGTAGATGCTCTGAGTATCCGGTTACTATCAACTATACCTGGCCATCCCTCGGGCCGGGCCGAGCTTCAGGCCAGGCCTAACCAAACCCAACATAGAAAACCCAGGCCCAGGCACCGTCCAGTCCATGCGTCGCTCATAGAAATCAGGCCTAAGCCCTACCCGTCAATGTAAAAGCCCACAGGGCCTCAAGCTGGGCCTCTTTGTTAAATAGCAAATATGACGGGCTCGGCCCAGCCTTCGGGCTCAATATCCAGGCGCAGGCCTAGCCCGTGAGCAACGTCGGGCCAAGTCGGGTCGGGCTTTTTCGGGCCGGTCAGATCAGGCCGTCCGGGCCCGGCTGCACATAGCCGGGTATACTGTCAACCACATAACTCTGATGAAATATTAATAAAAAAGAAAAACATAAGTCGATGAAAAGCGCCGTCCGGATATATACATGAAAAATGTGATGTATATACATGAAAGATGTCCACACTACGACAGATGTATACCACATGAAAAATCTGTATACGATATTTATGAGCTGAAAGTGAGGCATCGATCGGTCGACATTGTGTTGCCAGACCTACCCTGTTCCTCTCTCCTCCTTCGTCCCCAAGGCTCTGAATCCCCTGCAGTTTCCTCTGAAGAACTCTGCATCCGAGTGTAACTGAAGAACTCTGCATCCGAGTACAAGTGTGTAACCGATACATTTTTTGCTCCACTATGCAGTCTCTGCTAGTGCGTGGCCAAGATGGCCGTCGGTCCAACGCGATCTACCTACAGCGCCAGTGCATGACCAGTTCATCGCCGGAATTAATCAACATGATCGCCGGAGGTACGCCTTATGATCGTCGATCGATCTGACTAAACAGTACAAGACGAGACAAGAACTAACAAACAAACGAAACTAATAGTAGTTCATACACGTGAAGACGACGAGATTACCAACAGCTGGGAGAGTACAGAGACGCAAAGAGAGAAGAACATATCGTAATAACGATCTAGCCGCGACGTGCCTAGGCGCCCGGGGCGGCGTCCTTGGTGCGGTTGCCGAGGTATCCGCCGTACTCGCGGCGGGCGTAGTCCTTGACGTGGCTGGCGGTGTCGGCGAGGCGGCTGCGGGCGCGATCCACGCGGTCGGCGCCCACGGGGTGCCGCCCCGTGAAGTACCGGTACGCCCAGGTGGCCGCGGCGAGGGCGGCCACGGCGAACCCGACGAAGGAGAGCGCCGCCACGGCCACGACCAGGAGCGCGAAGGAGAACGGCACCCAGATGGGGCTGGTCAGCAGCGCCAGCGGGCCGAGGAAGACGAGCGCCACCACCGCGCCCGTGAACGTCAGCCCCGCCAGCACCAGCAGCGCCGCGCCGGCGAGCAGCAGGGTCAGCAGGCCCACCACCTGCGTCGCGTTCGGGAGGTGCGCCTGCACGCGCTGCAGCAGCGTCGTCGACGGGTCGTCCAGGTCCGTGCGCCCCGGCCGCCGCGCCGAGGCCACGCCGCCCTCGCCGTGCCGATCCGCCATGGAAGGGAGAGTCTGCCGGAGGGAGCTAGCCTAGGAGGAGGAGGAAGAGGGGTGGTGGCAGCTAGGCCAAGCTGGGCTGGGGAGAAGGAGACGGCATGGCGGGGCAAGGAGTTAAAGGGGAGGAGAGGGACGCGGGCGCGCGGGCACGTGGCCGGGGCGCCGACCGTGCATGCGCGACGTGTGTGCGACGACGGACGGGGCTGCTCTGCTCGGCTCTGCCCCCTTGTCTATATTCCACCGTGCTCCGCGGATCGGGTTCCATTTTTACTGTAGTTTTTACCGGCGGCACGGCAGGATATGCTGCTGGCGTGATGCCGTTGAGTGGGCATCTGGTGCGGCACGTGTGCGGCGGGGGCGACGGTTCGAGGCGCTGCTGGCTGAGTGTGACACTGACACGGCGATGCCAAGCAGGCCACGGCCGACGGGTGGCCAGGCATGCCTGCGTACATGCTTTGTCGTTGCGCCGGCGGCACTGTTCACAGCGGCGATCTCCTTTTGGGCATCCTGCTGGTGACGCCGGCCGGAGACGTGGGCGACGAGCGGCGTGGCCTCGGTGGAGAGTCGTGGAGATCCACTGAGGTACGCGCACGTACCGACGATGTGTTGCGCGGCAGAGCTTTGGCGAGTTCGTGGTTGCTGCCGTGTAGCACAAATGCACGGCACTGCCTTTTCCTTAACACAGTATAGGCACATACACTATGCATATGCACATACAATCATCTTTATGAATGTACACACATCACCGTATACTTACAAGCACCTCTAAGAGATGAGATAAGAGTCTTCGTAGTCGACGAAAAGGTCTCCTCGTACTGAGTTAATTGCACGTTTGTACCATAATTAGGGCTAGGATGACAAACTAGTACCACTTTACTTTTTTCACAAATCAGTACCAAATTGGAGCAGACCGCAACAAATCGAACTAAACTCGGTATAAACCCAATTTGCAGAGCTTTCGTAGTCAATGGAAACGTCTCCTCCTACTGAACACACATCATCGAAAGGCCCGAAATAAATCCAGGGAAATGTGAGCACCGGTGTCAAGTCTATGACTTGAACCCTATTAGGCCAACTCCAACTGGCCAACGCAATCCCCTTTTTTGTTTGTTTGGGTTGGCTGAAGGGGCGGTGTTCGCCCTCGTCAGCGATATCCCTACTAGGGCGCCCATCCGGCCGACCCATTTGGTCCGCTCGACCTGTTTAATTCTTCTTCAAATTTTAACATTCTATGCATATGAATACATCATAGCTACAACCAAATAAAAATCTCATAGTTACTACCAAATGAATTTGAAATTGTCACAAATACAAATAAAAAAAATCTGATACATCTATTGATTGCCTAGGTGAGTCCATATATGCTCAATCAAATCATTTTGCATTTGAATGTGAGTTGTCCAATCACATATTTCATGATGAAATTGGATGAAATCTGCAAACATTGCCGGTCCATCATGCTCATCCTCTACTATCGTGTTGTGTATGATCACACAAGTAGTCGTCATATTCCACATCTACCACACAAGCAGTCATCACATTCAACATCTTATGTTGGCTCCATGTTCTAGTAGGGTGCCGAACAATAGCCCATCAAGATTGAAGCACACTGAAAGCACACTCCACATCCTTTCTAGCACTCTCTTGTGCTTGGGCAAACCTAACCCGCTTCTCTCCTACCGGCTTGAAGATTGTCTTCATAAGTGTTGACCACTAAGTATAGATGCCATCAAGTAGGTAGTATCCTTTGTTGTATTCACCTCAAAGTTGAGCTCCGGACAGTTGCCTTCTATAAGTCGTGCGGACACTGGAGACTGCGGAAACACGTTGATGTCATTGTGAAAACCTGCCATGCCGAAGAAAAAGTGCAAAATCCAGAGATCTTGTGATGCCACAGCTTCAAGTATGACCGTGCAAGCTTTAACATGCCCCTTATACTACCCTGCCAAGCAAATGCACAACTCTTCCACTTCTAGTGCATACAAATTATGCAACAAAACATCCATGAAAAGCCCATGGATTCATTGATTGCCAACAATCGAGTTGTATCTGCAGCATTTGGTTCTCTCAAGTACTCTGGAACAAATACTGCAATCACAACTTTGTAGAATCGGTACAATGATGCAAGGCATGTGGACTCACTCATGCGGATATACTCATCCGCAAGATCACCGGGGATTCCTTATGCAAGCATCCGGATAGTTGTAGTACATTTTCGATAAGAGGAGAAGCCAACCCTTCTGAGGGCATCATTCTTGTAGTAACCATACTCCATCACTCCCTCCCAAATACAGTTGAACACATGTCTTGCCATCCGAAAGCGTCGTCGGAAAAGCTTGGTATTGAAGAGTGGGGGCGTGCACTGAAAATAATCGCTATAGCATCCGAAAGCGTCGTCGGAAAAGCTTGGTATTGAAGAGTGGGGGCGTGCACTGAAAATAATCGCTATAGAATAGGCAACGGCCGCTCTCTCTATTATGATTCAATGTCGGAGCATGGTCCGGAATCAACCCCATAAACATTGGCAGCATCCTAGAAATGTGCTCATTGATGATCATAGTAGCAACCACAAAGTCCTCATCGTTGGACAAGGAATCGTCCAACGAATATATGATATTATCGTAGAAGAACTCATCCGAGCTCTCGACCATGGTACCTTGTGGCCAAAAGGCTGAACACCTTGCGGGCAGCGATGAAGGAGGGCGTGGTCGAGCCGCGGCCGATGAAGGGCAGCAGGTCTGTTGACGCCGTAGCCCTCCGATGGTGACCATGGAGGCGAGGGCGGTGCCAGCGACCCTTGGCAGGTGTCCCTTCTCATGCTACGACGACAACGATGAGTGGCCACAGACACTGACCTCGGTGGATGCGGCGGCGATGGAGAAGTTGGTGGATGCGCCTGGGTGGTGGTGTTGCAGCCGGAACTGGGTGCCGACAGCGAGGATGGGGTCGAGAGTGTGGAGGGGGAGGGGGAAGAATGGCCTAGATTACTTGGCGCCTTCACCATGGTCCGTGCACCATTTTCACACATGGTAGGTGGCCGGTTTAGTTTTTTTTAAGGAAAAGGTGGGTTGGTTTTTTTTAACACAGTACAGGCGTAAGCGCTCATATATACACGCGTAGACTCACCCCGATGAACGCACACATGCATACCCTACCCCTATGAGCACCTCCGAGACACTGAGCCGGCATATCATCTTGAGATTTTACGAAGTCATCGTAGGTGCCTCGTAGTCGACGGGGACATCTCCTCTCCCTGAACACGCATCGCCGAAAATCCTCGAATAAAGAATAAATGCGAGTGTCCACCTAACCGTCCAAGTTGGTTCCCAGGTGGCCTGGTTTTGTGGAAGGTGTTTTTGCCTCGCGGGCCATTGCGCGCCCAGAAGGCCCATAGCTAACCCCGTCTACGCCGCCTAGTGAAAACAGAAAAAGAAAAGGAGAAAGAGAGTACTATTGCTGGCCATTGTCGCCGGCCAGGTTCCCCTCCCGGCGGCGGCGCTGCCACCTGATTCCCCCAGTTCTCCGTCGTTTTTGAGCGTTGACGCAAGCCGAAGCAGCTCCGGCGAACCGAGCGCAGCCGCCCCATTTCACGCGGTGGGTTCTCTTCTCCCTCTTTCTCTCCCTCGGCCTTCAGACGGCGGCGCCGCAAACTCCACCTTCTCCCGGCTCGCTCCCCGGCCCAGAGCACGGCACCTAACTCAACTGGAATCTGCTTTGGCGCAGCCACCTTCTGTTGTTTTGTTCGCAGGGTCGCTCCGGCCACATAGCCCTGCAGTACCTCGCCACGTTGGGTTTCTGCTGTTCTGCCCACCGGTGCCATGTAAGAATCCTTCTCTTCAGCACAAGTTACTCCGGTTTTGCATACATTGCGTATGATATTAGCATTACCCGCCCGTCCTAGGGAGCTCGCCGGATTGAGTTCTAGGCATTTTAATCTGACGAGTTTTTCTCTCAAGACTGATGCAGACATTTCAACTGCAACAGATTGCCAGATTGGAAGTAGCAAAAACTAGGTAGTAGTATCTCATTACTGTGGTTCACTTTTTACAAACTGCCCGGTTACAGAATTGCAGCCGAACAAACAAACTTGGACAAAAAATCTGGTATGCTTATAGTATGATCTGAACCTGTAGACTTGACATATACAACTTGATTAAGACAACACTGGAATTTACACTTCTCTTTTGTACAGTTTAGCTAGCCAACTAGTTGTGCCCTCGAAGTTAACCTGAAGACTCCGCACTATGTGTCAGATGCCGGTGGAGCGGGTGTCTGCGTGCTGCTCATCTTGCTTCTCAGCTCCTCAAAGACTTTCATGCTGTCCGCGTCGAAGCCTCCGGCAAACTGCGCAATGGCGAACCGTAAGCTCTCGATTTGAAATTTCCATTTGCCTGTAAATACTCATATTGTTGATAAGAAGTACATACCTGATGAACTCGGAAAGCGAATCTGACGCCCTGGAGAAGCAGGAACTCCCTGTTGGGCTCTTTCTCGGTGCCCTGCAGCGCGTCGAGCTCCGAGGTGACCCTCTCCATGTACTTCTTTGCAAGCTGAACGGATGCCAGTTTGATCTGCAACCAACATATGAAGTTAAACTTTGATTCAAATCTTATTGCATATTCCGATTCAAAACTTATACATCTTTATAATGAATTAGTAATTGTATGCTCTTTCAAGTAAGTAAGGCTGCCAGCATAAGTAGTCTAGAGATGCACACCTTGCCAACTTTTCCTGAATCAGATAGCCAATCGACTGGTATTCCATACTCCTTGTACCGTGCGGTGGTCATGTCTCTTGTACGAAGAAGTGCGTAAACACTCTGCTCCACTCTGTCAGAAGTATGACACTAATTAGTTCACTGAAATTATGATTCTTAGGGTAAACCAATACTTATCACAAACATCTTGGAATTCGCAAAATATTGCCAATTATTTTCTGAAAAATTATTACCGATTTACTCTGAAGAACTATGCTATTTGGGAACATACTAGTTCAGAGAAGGCACTTACTTCTCAAGCAACGAATACATCCTCTTTAGAGCTTCTTCACATGGAAGTTTTGGATCGTCGACAAAGGATGTGGCCTTGTTCTCTAGTTTCACCAGGTCCTGATACTCAAAGGCGGCCTCTCTTAATGCATCAGTTTTGCTCTCTGGCCAATCGAAATGCTTTAGCACTGCTCTCTCATCAACCTAAAAGAAAGGTTAATTGATCTTTTTAGTAGTTGATCATGTGCAGCCTAAGTACAATATCTAACATGGATAAATTAATGGGGTCTTACCAAGAATGACAACTCCTCATCCAGCCAGTGTACAAATGCAACGACATCATCGATATTCGCGAATCTTGCTGCTCGGACCTCACTCGCCAGGGACTCAACAAATTCTCCTTGTGTCTCCACATCAGCTTTGACCTGAAACATTCCATGTTTTTGACAATATTCGTCATAATGAGCTGATTATATTGAAGTTATACCTACTGCCTACAATGATCTGCACTAATGATGGACGGCATGGATTTGGCAGGATTTTTATGCAAGGCGGGCCATCTGAAGATACTTACAGCTAATAGGAATGTTGATCTGTTCTCAATCTCTCCGATCATGTTGCTTCTGTTGTCAGAAACATTCGATGTTTTTGATCCCAAAGAGGTGGTGTCCTTCTTGGCTTCACGTTTCATGAGACTCTGATAGAACTCCACGACCTCCGGAGCACGGTGCACCTTGTCACCACCAGCAAGGCTCTTGGATAGAGAGCCGGGAGGCGGCGGTGGCGGCGGAGGGCCACCGGGTCTCCCTGGAGGTGGTGGTGGAGGAGGTGCACCTGGTGGGCGTGGCGGCATCGGTGGTGCACCGCTCGCGGTACTGGTAGCTCCTGAAGCAGCAGCGGCCGATGCCGTGGGTGGTGGACGGGGGACTCTTGGGGCCCTCTTCTCAATTTGGGCAAGCTTCAACTGGGTGACAGCCAGGGGGTTGTTCGGGATATCACTAGATTGCTCACCAGGTTCAGAATTAACTGCAGGGGCCTTCTTCTCCTTTATTTGAGCGAGTTTTGGGGGGAGTGCAGCTCTCGGGGAGGGAACCAGAACTGAACTATAGCCACCACCAAACCTTTGTGCCCTGGCTTGCTCGGCCTTCTCTTTGATCGCCTTCTCCCGTTCCGTCGCAAGCTTATGCCGGTCTTTGTAAGCGGGATACTTCTCATCAGCAAAGCCTTCCACATTCTTCGACATCAACTGGAATGAAGATGCAACATTTGCATCATCTGCGTCACCGGATTCTTGGTCCCTTTTTCCAAATGTTGTAATGGACATACCATCTCCTGCATTTCTGATCATGAGAGACTCCAGGGGCCCCTTTGGTTTCTGGCTCCTCTTCGGAGAGCTACTGGTCAGGGACCGCGAGGACGGGGATGACAGATAGCTGCCGTCATCCTTGCTCCTTCCCCACTTCTTGAGTTTCTGCATCAGGTTCGGCCTCTTGCTTAGGAAGCTGTATCTGCTGGAAGAGCTGTCGATCGAGGCGGTGTCGAAGTCTTCGCTTCTGGGGGAAGAAGGTGCGGAGGAGACACTGTCAAGGTCAGTGTCGCCCTGGCCTCGTTCAGACCCGAATTCGAGCATCATCTGTTTGGCCCTCTCCTGCGACCTTGGGCTGAGCTTCGTGCTGAGGTCGCGGGCAGAGATCTTCCCAGATGGTGTCTGGTAGTTGCGGAGCTCGAATCGCAGACAGGCGTTGACCCAGCGCAGGTACACCAGCTCTTCTACTTCACTGAATCTGTTCATTTGTAGGCCTTCCACTTGCTTTGTCAGGTCCTCGTTTGTATGTCTCAGGTTGTTGATCTCCTCTCTTGCATGGGCAACTACATCACTCTGCATGATGAATTGATGATGGTATGTCATATGTACATTATTGAGGAAGTATGCCATGAAAAAGTATTAAATACAATCTGACACTTGGCTAAAAATTAATTACTAAGTAGCATTCTTCATTTGTGGAACTTCTGGAATTGTGATTTGGATCTGAAATACTAACTCTCATTCTCTCAACATAGAAAAGCACCTCAGCTGACTGTTTGTTCTACTGAACAGGGAAGAAAATTGCATTTATCCTGATAGGAGCAAACCGTTCAATTTCTTGCCCAGATAACAATGTTATGGCGAAAATCATGCTGTCATGTTTAAGAGTAAAGTCAAAACTTGCGGTCCGTCTCATGAGTCTTATTGATTGGTTTGTTTTTTTAGGAAAAAAGCAATATAAAAGAGAGTGCATATCATTAGGTCCTACCTTTTACAAGTGGAAACAAAAGCAAAATCCTAATTTTGAACTAGAGACAAACTAAGAGGATAGGCCTGTACACTACACGGATAGAGACAAACCCAACAAACGTAGCAGAACCACTGCTAGCCTGCCACAGAAACTTGGACCGTCTAGGACCATGCAAATGATTAGGCTAAAAAAAACTGCTGCTGAATATTCTTGTGTCATGTACTAAAATGCAAAAGGCTTTACAAACTTTGCAGAGTAATAGTAACAGAGTAGTGCTATACCTCTGTTATTTTTCCTTGTGCTGCATCCAGCTTCACCATGAGATCCCTCTTCTCATACAGCAGCTCCTTGTTCTTCCTCCTCAGCTCAAGCACCTCCACCTCCAGGTTCTTGAGCTTCTTGAGCTTCTGTTCGATCTCGGCGTCCTTCTTGGCCACCTCCTCCTCCTTGGCCCTGAGCCCCATCACCTGTTGCTTCAGCAGCATCAGCTGGCCTTTTGTCTGGTTGGCCTCCATCTGTATCTGCCGCTGCAGCTCCTTGATCCTGCTCCTGGACGCGTCGAGCTCCTTCTTGGCGGCCGCGCCGCGGGCCACGTCCTCCTGCAGCTTCTTCCTCTCGGCCTGCAGCGAGCTGATGGTGAGGTTGAGCATGTCGACCTCCACCGTCTTGATCTTGAGCTGCTTCTGCAGCTCGGAGACGTCGGTCTCCTGCTCCTTGAGGCCGTAGTACTCGAGCAGCTCGCCCTCGAGCTTCACCTCCCGCTCCTCCAGCTCCCTCACCAGGCCACGCAGCCGCTCCATCTCGGCGGCGTTGTTGGCCATGTGCGCGTTGTACCGGGACCGCTCCTTGACGTCGTACCTGTCACCCGGTATCGGGATGTCGACCTCCCCGCCCAGGAGGCTCTCGATCTCCGAGAACATGTCGTCCTCATCGTCGTCGTCCACCGACGGGGCCGAGTTGATTATGCCGCTGATCGTCTTAACCTCTTCCTCCTCGTCTTCTTTCTCCCCCTGAAATAATCAGCAGAAGCGATGAACAAGACGCAGAACCAATAGTTCTTTGCTGTAAATTGCGGGCAGTGGATGCGTGTACATACATGTCCAGTATGCCGAGCCTTCTCCTTCCTCTTGCCCGCTTGGCCATTGTCTGAAAGAGGCCAGGCATAAGCTTGAGCGAGAAATTCAGATGGACAGAAGGAACCATTGACGGAGTGGAGAACTAGAGGAGTACCTTTCTTAGGCCCCTTGCCTCGCTTAAGAGTGAACGCGGCGAAGGTTGCTAATACCACGAATCCGAGTCTCACAAGCATGACTCCGTGCACTCATCACTGTCCGTTCCGGCCTCGACCGGCAGGAGGAGGGCAAGGCCAGGCAGCTCTGGCTCTGCTCATCACAGAACAGCTGCAAAAGCAGAGCTGGGAGGAGGAAGAAGCACGTGTGAATGGCCGTGGCCCTGGCCGGGGCTGCTAAATGTTCCTCATATCTTTAGTGAGCCAACGAACACCACCGGAGGAACATGTGGATTGGATTGTCTATCTATGTTTATCCCTCAGGAAAGACAGGCTCGTGTAGCACAGGAAGTCTCTTTTCTCTTCTGCTGTGTGTGTCCAATAGTGTGGGACTTGTTGGTAGCTGACAGATTTTCCATATGGTGATGGTACCAGGAGGTGGTGGCTGACAAAAATTTCATATGCTGATGATACACGAAACTGCGGAAGGCTTGTGGCTTTGGAAGAGAGTGGTAGGCTATTGTTTGCTGTGCACAGAAATGGGTGGTGGCTGGTGTGCCTGGGTGAGGGTGAAGCGGGGGTTGTAGTCTGGGTGATGGTGATATATCTGGATTATGATGATGATGAGGCTCACAGGATGGAGCATGGCAGTGCTAGTACCCTCTCCTGGACTCTAATCTGGAGTGGTTTTTGTATATGAAGCAATACTAGCAGGGAATTCGCCTGTTTTTGTATATTGTTAAATACTTTATTAACTTTTTCAAATACAATTTTTTCAAAATTTAATATGTGTTAAATATTTTTAAAATACAATTTGATATTTTTAATTATACAAATCATTTATTTTAAATCTGTGAACATTTTTTACATTATATCAACATTTCTAAAAATGGCCTGAAGATATTTTTCAAACAAGTGAACATTTTTTACATGTAACATGCACATTTTTGAACATGCGAACATTTTTTGAATGTCACAAACATTTTTAAATGTTATTAACATTACTTAAAAGTTGCACGGACATTTTTTGTACACTGCATGCGTATTTCATAAATGTATCCCTTAAAGGTTAGCTTGTTTTTCTTTCTTTTTTGTTTTGTCTTTTGTTCATGTTTTTGCAAATATTCTAATTATATGAATTCTAAAACTTATAATTACTTCAATTTTTTTAAATGCAAATTTGAAAAATATTAACATTATGTAAAAATTGTTAGTGTGGTTTAATTTTTTTGAGAAAATTTAAAAAAAGTTGTGACATTTTAAAAAAATCTCATCTTTAGAAAATGTACAATACATTTTGCAAAATTTATTATACAATGTAAAAAATGTTTGTGTAAAATGTACATTATATTTAAAAAATGTTAACGAATTTTATAAAAATGTTATATACGATGTAAAAACATGTTCTCATAGAAAAATGTTTTAACGCATATTTAAAAAATGTTGCAAAAAATATTCAAAATATGTATTTCAAAAAAATTCTTAATCATGTATTTAGAAAATGTTCAATGTGCATAAAAATTGTTTCAGATACACATGAGAAATATACAACATGTGTTAAAAAATGGTACCTAGGGCTGGATTAACCAGCTGCTCGACTCGGCTCATTATCATTAAGCTCGTAATCACTAAGGTTGTTAATATTAAGTAGCACATATGCCCGTGCGTTGCAATGTGCAAGCATAATGTCCCATAGCACCGGATTCACTGTGAAGAACATGCTGCAACGCAGCATCCTTCTACAAAATGAGCATAAAAAAATACGATGCAATTTAGCCATGTTCATATTTTCTTTCCCGGGCATAATCTCCCACTGATTTCATTTAAATATAGTCCTTCCTTTAATTACCATGACATCCTCACCTGTTTTAGTCGGGAATCAAATCCTACCTTTTCTAATTTAGCAGCCCCAACACATTGAAGCATACAAATCCTTTCTTTTAATTATCCTACCTTTTTACCTCAAGTCATTTCTTAATTAGCCACATCTATTTATTAAGACCACAATCTTTCTTTTAATTATTCCACTGATTTACCCATAATTCTTTCTTTAATTAGCCACATCAGGTTAAACATTTTATTTAAGCCCACAATCCATCTTTAGTTAGCTCATTCGCTTAATTAGCTCGCCCTAAATATGAGGACCGCCACTCATATATTTGAGTGAGTTGGGATTAGTAAATATGATTGGCGCATAGGTCATTGGTTGTTACATTGAAGATCCAGACAGGAGGTCTGGTGTTCAATTCTCACAATGTTGATTTATTTTGACCCAAATATATTTCGCGGTCTCTATGAAAGCCCATAAAAGGCCCATCAACATACAAGTACCTGGCCCAGATCGCTTAGCCTGTGTACGAGCCAACAATACAAAATTTTATTGTGCACTCAAACCAAACAAAAAGGACTAAACCAAACCAGAAATATCTATTCCCTTTAATAGTAGGTATAGATGAGCCAAAACTTATGTTCGGCTTGGTTCGTTTCGTTAAGGTAATAAAAAACATAAAAGAATCTCATGATCCCTCTTTGGCTCTTTATCATTAAGCTTGTTAATATTAACGAGCCAAAACTTATGTTCGACTTGGTTTGTTATGAGCTTATTAAGCCCGCGAGTGTTCACGGGTGCTCGTTAAGGTAATAAACAACATAGAAGGATCCCATGATCCCATCAAAAATCCACAATGGCCTAAATTAAACAAGGACGTTAAGGTAATAAACAACACAGAATAATCCCATGATTCCATAAAAAATTCACAATGGCATAAATGAAACAAGGACATTCAAATGGTAGCAACACTAGCAGCAACAACATGCTCAACGCACAAATCAAGTGCACCTTTGCATAATTTGAATTTTAAAAATAGTAGCAACAAGCTACAGTCAAACACATAAGCTTCCCATCACAACAGAGGCTAGGGCAACTTTCTTTCTTGTGTGTCGGAGAAATTCGCAATAGCATAAATTAAACATGAACGTTCAAATCAAATGGTAGCAACACTAGTACGCATCAAGTTCAAAAAAAACACTAGTACGCATCAGCAACAACACTAAAGTATGGTGCACCTTTGCATAATTTGAACTTTAAAATAGCCAAACACGAAAGCACCCCATCACAAATTCACAAATAACATAAAGTAGCAACACTAGTACACAACAACAACCACACACACAACTCTGGTGCACCTTTCACCTTTGCATAATTTAAACTTTTAGAATATTAGCAGTCCAGGAGCCCAACACGCTATAGTAGTAAAAGAACTTTCCACAAGCTCTTCCACCTTGCTGCCTATACCTTAATGAAGTTGCTATTTTTATAAGAAGTGCCAAAGGCATTGCAGAGTTTTCATACATGCAAATTTCAAACAAACAAAAAATAGACTATCAGGTTTCTTGTAGTAGACCTTAAATGGGATAAGGATTAATAGAAGAAAAGGGCATTGCACTATAAATAGTACAAGAGAAAGAAAGTAAATTTTTAAAATAAAAATCTCAAGTGTCAACTAGTAGACCAACCTGCTAGTTGCTTTCCACCATAGATTCGGGAAAGGGAATGAACTCAACATCATTATCAATGCCATCCTCCTACAAAAGGAAACACAATTTCAGTTAAATAGTCCATTTAGAAATAGTATGTCAAACCTATAAGTAATAGATAGTAAAGAGGAACCAATATTACCACTATGATTCTAGGCCTAATGTGGGTTTCTTTTGATCCTTTAATGAAGCTAAACGCACAAACAAGTGCCTCAACCATGTTTGGCCCTAGAGAGCTACGACAGTCATCGAGAACTCTACCGCTTGTAGAGGAAGTCGGCTTCGATGAGACACTAGTAGCTGGTATAGTCAAGAACTTATTTGCCACGTTTTCCATAATAGGATATCTATGAGCATTAAGCCTCCACCAACATAATGTGAAAGTTGGATCCTGAATGGGATGAGATAACTAGTTAATTAAGACTTGAATGGCTCTGAATTTGTCTCCTCGAGAAAGGACTGAAACCCACTCAATAATGTGGCCATAGATGTAGTTGCTTGCCTACTTGAAGTTGAACTCTGCTTATTGGTGTTCGAAGTCTCATTTTGAAGATTTTCCATCTCATATGTGTCATACATATCAAAGAAATCTGTTTTGATATATCCTGCCTCACTACTATCCTTCTCTCGGCCATACATTTTCTTAAAACAATACTTCACAAGTTTCATCTTAAATCTAGGATCAAGAATGGTGGAAATCACCATAACATTGTTCCGTTTCCGGGCACAACAGAGCTATCCCAATATTTATCAAACTTATCAAGCATTTCTTCCCTCATCATTTTCAATTTGTCATCCCAGGACAAAGCATGCTCTACTATAGCAATCACAATATTCATGATATATGGATAAGAAATGTTGGCAGTGGGGTAGGTAGATCCTGATAGTATAGTGTGTTACCCTCAGCAAAAGATTTCAAGATGGGTTGGATTTTGCCATATAACACCAAATCTTCATTGTCAGGCTGCCATTCATAATTAGGATCTGATTGTGCATGCTCATTGAAAGCTTCCTTATACAAAGTGTAAGCGTCCAACATTATGTATGTAGAACTCCATCTAGTTTCTACATCGAGGCATAATCCTTTCCCAACTTTAATATTCAGAGACTTGCAATCTGACAAGAAGTTTGCCATGCGTGATGGGGATTTCTTTTCTAGTACTTGACGGTTTCTCTAAGCTTGCATATCAAAAGTTGCAATGGTTCGGTGCCATCATTGACTATAAATTCACTATGTGTGCACGGCAGCAAACATGGAAGTACTTAGATATGAATTTGGTTGATCTCCTAGCAATGAACTTCTCCATCAATTTCTTAGCAGCAGAATCATTCGGGGGAACATTATCCATGGTCGTTGCCATGATCTTAGCTTCTATTTCCATTCTTGGGAGCATTCAAAAACATTTTGAGCTATGGAAAAGCCTGAGTGAGGTGGGTCTAACTCTATCAAGTTTAAAAAAGGACATTGCAGAACCCAATCATGATCTATGTAATGAGCAACCACAGCTAGGTAGGGAAGATCCTAGTTGGAATTCCATATATCAGATGTCAAACTAATGTTCTTTGTAGACTTTAGTTCCTTCTTAAGTATTTCTTTCTCAGAAAGGTACACCTTCATGCATTCGGCTCTAATTTTCTTCCTACCAATGAACTTGTACGATGCATTCATATATCTCATGAAGATATTAAACCAAGCATGCTCTACCATCCTAAAAGGGTATTCATGCACAATTATCATCTTTGCTATGATTTTAACGACTTCCGCGTGATCATATTCATGATTCACTAGCACCTGGCTTTTTAGGATCCAAGTTGATTGTACCTTGTCATAGTTGTCTTCCTTCTTGTTCAGATAGTGAGCACAGACTTATGTATGATGATTGAGACTAGTAGTTGCTCCCCATGGAGTATAAGCAAACAACCCACAACGATGCAAGCATTTTGCCTTCATGATGACCTTCCCCGGTTTCTTCCCGCATACAGCTTTGACCTACTTGAAATGCTGGCAACATTTTGCACGCTTGCTCTAGTTTTCCCCACCTTGCCTTACCAACATGAGTTGTCAGCCTTTTTTCTTTTCCCTCTTTGTCTTCTCAGTGCCATTGACCTCATCTTCTTCATCATTTTCATTGTCACCCAATCCTAAAGAAGGCTTTGGCGTATCATCATCCATCTCATATGCATCTACCTCATCAACCTCTTCATACCCTTCATCAACTTCTACCCATTCCTCTATATCATCATCATGTGCACAAAGAAATAGCATGATTTTGATAATCATATTTGGTAAATCATCATTGCATGATTTATTAGGAATATGAATAATGAAGTTCTATTATTTTATACTGTAACTAGAGTCCTATATGAATATACCAAAAGTTGCAATGTACAAAACTGTAACTAGAGTTCTATACAAAAATTGCGATGTACAAAATAGAAATCGAAACTCATTGAGTGAAATCTAGTAGTGCATTTAACTAGTAGCAAGACAAATGGAGTTTACATGCATATTGCATTGTTAACTTTTATACATCTAAACACATGTTGTGAGCACACAAGAAATTTACACTCCTGATCCGGCATCACCATCAGAGATTGTTGCACCCACCCTTGGCCTTTTCTGTGGTTGTGTACCTTGTGGTCGAAGACGAGGAGGCTTCGCTGCGGTCGAGGGTGAGTCCCCCGACGTACCATCGGAGGCCACAGGCTTCTCCGCAACTGCATGCTTGCAGTCAGAGCAGAAGGTGATGGGGCGCCGGCGTTGATCCAGATTTCGGGCGCCCGACTTGCAAATCGCAGATGGGAGATGGGGAGAGTAGAAGACAGTGGAGGTAGGAGGTCGAGACTCGGTGTTCTGCTCAGGAATGCAGATGATGGAGGAGAGAGCTGCGCGAGGGCGGGACGCCGGACGGTTGGGATGGTTGGCGGCTGCCGCCATACCTAAGCAGGAGGGGAATCAACGACTCAACGCCATATCCGTAGCCGCCGCCCTCGAGGTCCAGGCTCCATCTTTCGTTTGGTCTCCTCACTCCCGAGTCTTGTTGAATCGATACCCTATCCTCCCTTGTAGACTACTAGAGATGAAGGAGACCAAACGAAAGATGGACCTTGGACCCCGGAGGATGGCAGCTAGGGATAGGGCGCTGAGTCATTGACTCCTCTCCTGCTCGAGTACGGCGGCAGTCGCCGACCACCCCAGCAGTCTGGCATCCCAAACCCACGGC
Organism: Triticum aestivum; assembly: GCF_018294505.1. Classification (NCBI taxonomy): domain Eukaryota; kingdom Viridiplantae; phylum Streptophyta; class Magnoliopsida; order Poales; family Poaceae; genus Triticum; species Triticum aestivum. The sequence continues at coordinate 480,750,102 of NC_057796.1, forward strand.
GTCCCGCCACGGCACACCTCTCGCCTTCATCATCTCCATTCCCAAGAAGATGCTTGATGATGACGATATCTCTTCCACAATCACACCCAACATGACTCCTACACCAGTTATTTCATCTAGACCTATGACTAGAGCACGTGACAGATAAATGGCTAGGTACTTTCGCTCCTCCACGCGGACAATTTAAATAACAAGAATATGATGGTACACTCACATTCTGATTTACTGGTACTCAGGAATGTGAGAGTTGAGCACTGGACACAAAAATCATACACAGAGATAGAAGAAGGGGGTCACTGTTTATTTGAAACAACCAGCCATGGCATGCAAGAATATATCACATGCAAATCCATCTACGAGGTGCACGTCAATGTCAAGTAGTAAATCAAGGAGATGGGCCCCAAAGGTCATGCGTGTTGAGAGCCATGACATGCACATGGATTAGTTGCTCTTTTTTTCACCATGATGGGAATGATCCGGGTGGTATTCGAGACTGATTCATAGCTCTTATCTGATGCCCTAGACCTGCGGAAGGCTGACTCATCTGCTTACTCGGCCGTCATTGAGGATATCAAGTTTCAGCTTAAGCTTTGGTTCTCCAAACATGTCATTTCGTTCTATAGGCCTAGTGCGGATAAGGTTGCACATGAGCTTGCTACTCTGGAGCGTGTGTGCGAACCATACCACTATGTTATGTGGGAGTCGGATGTACCAGCCAATGTGTCTGCTTGTGCGACGGGCAATTTGGCTAAGAACCATTAAGTTATAAAGTTTGCATTTTCCAAAAAAAATACGTGGGCCTAGCACCAGCTATGATTTGTAGCAGCCAAAGAACGTCTACGTGGCGTACGTCGAGGCGGCGAACGATTCATATATACTTTGGGTTTAGACTCGGGTTTTATTGTATCATCTAGCCATCGTTATAATTTGCATCAACAAGATGTGTAGGACTACCGCCTTATTAGACCAACAACGGAACCCCAACTTGTTCATCTCTTTCATGTGCTCAGTTTATTATCCGCAATTTCAGATTGCAATTCATCATAGTTCTTGCCAGTTCTTTCGGTTGCTTGCAAGAACTTGAACCTCATTGTTCAGGTTGATCGTGACTACGACAAGATCAATAACCATCGGAGATTGGTTTAGCGGTTGTCGGGCGTATCGTCGGGTGCGGTATAGATGGATCGTCAAGGTCAAAATTCACCAAATCGATAGTTATCCCCACTCTCATCAAAAGATCGGGTCTGCCATCACATCGAATGGTAGCACCTAGTCCTAAGATCCTGCCTCCACCATCTCCAACTCCATCTCCCATCTGCAATCTGCAAGCCCGGTGCCCGGAAGCTAGGAAAATGGATCAACGCCGGAACCCATCACCTTTCTGCTGCAACTGCAAGCATGGAGTCATGGAAGAAGCATGCGGCCTCCAATGCTATGTCACAGGACTCGCCCTCGACCGCAGCAAAGCCTCATCGTCTTCGACCACAAGGTCCACAAGCATAAAAAAGGCCAAGGGTGGATGCGACAATCTCTAATGGTGATGTCAGATCAGGAGTGATAAATTACTTGGGTGTTCACAACCCGTGTTTAGATAGTTAAAAGTTAACAATGCAGTATGCATGTAAACTCCATTTGTTTTGCTACTATTTAAATGCACTACTAGATTTCACTTATGAGTTTGGATTTCTATTTTGTACTACATCGCAATTTCGGTATAGAACTCTAGCTACAATTTTGTACATTGCAATTTTTGGCATATTAGTATAGATCTCTAGTTACAGTATACACTAATGGAACTTAATTATTCATATTCCTAATAAATCATGCAATCATGACTTGCCAAATCTGATTATCTAAATCATGCTATTTCTTTGTGCACAAGATGGTGATATAGAGGAATGGGTAGAGGTTGATGAAGGGTATGAAGAGCCTGATGAGGCAGACACATATGACATGAATGATGATATGTCAGAGCCTTCTTTAGGATTGGGTGACGATGAAAATTATGGAGAAGCTGAGGTCAATGACACAGAGAAGACAAAGAGAGGGAAAAAGGAAAAGAGGCAACAACTAATGTTGGTAATGTTAAGGTGAGGAAAACTAGAGTCAAACATGCAAAATGTTGGCATCATTTCAAGTAGTTTAAAGTTGTATGCAGGAAGAAACGAGGGAAGGTCGTCACGAAGGAAAAATGCTTGCATTGTTATGGGTTGTTTTCTTACACTCCAGGGGGAGAAACTACTAGTCTCAATCGGCATACAGAAGTTTGAGTCACTATCTGAACAAGAAGGGAAGATGGCTATGACAAGGTACAATCAACTTGGATCCTGAAAAGCCAGGTGCATCTCTTATAGTGTACAGATGATCATGCGAAAGTTTTTAAAATCATAGCAAAGATGATAATTGTGCATGAATATCCTTTTAGGATGGTAGAGCATGCTTGGTTTATATCCTCATGAGATATATGAATACATCATACATGTTCATTAGTAGGAAGAAAATTAGAGCCGAATGCATGAAGGTGTATCTTTTTGAGAAATAAATCCTTAAGAAGCAACTAAGGTATATTGAGAGCATTAATTTGGCATCTGATATATGGACTTCCAACCAGAATCTTTCCTACCTAGATGTGGTTGCTCACTACATAGATGACGACTGGGTTATGCAATGTCCTGTTTTAAACTTGATAGTAGACCCACCTCACTCAGGCTTTGTCATAGCTCAAGAAGTTTTTGAATGCTGCCAAGAATGGAAAATAGAAGATGCGATCATGACAATGACCATGGATAATGCTGCTGAATGATTCCGCTACTAAGAAATAGACGGACAAGTTCACTGCTAGGAAATTAGCAAAATTCTTATCTAATTATTTCCATGTTTGCTGTTGTGCACACATAGTGAATTTGATAGGCAATGATGACATGGAACCATTGCAAACTTTGATATGCAAAGCTTAGAGAAACTGTCAAGTCCTTGAAAAAAATCTCCACCTCGCATGTCAAACTTCTTGTCAGATTGCAAGTCTATGTATAAAGTTGGGAAAGAATTATACCTAGATGTAGCAACTAGATGGAGTTCTACATACAGAATGGTGGATGCTTGCACTTTGCATAGGGAAGCTTTCAATTAGTATGCACAGTCAGATTCTAATTATGAATGGCAGCCTGATGATGAAGATTGGGTATTATATGGCAAAATCCAACTCATCTTGAAATCATTTGTTGAGGTAACCTCTATACTATGAGGATCTACCTACCCCACTACCAACATATTTTATCCACAGACCATGAATGTTAAGATTGCTATAGTAGAGCATGCTTTGTCCGGAGATGACAATTTGACACTGATGAGGAAATCAATGCTTAATAAGTTCGATAATTATTAGGATAGCACTATTGTGCCACATAACAAAAATCGGAAAGATAAATAAGGTAAGAACAATGTTATGGTGATTGCCACCATTCTTGATCCTAGATTTAAGATGAAACTGTGGACTACTGTTTTTCAGAAAATGTGTGGAAGAGAGAAGGGCAGTAGTGAGGCAGAAGATATCAAAACACAATTCTTTGATCCATATGCCACATATGAGATGGAAAATCGTCAGAATGAAGCTTCTCACACCAATGAGCAGAGTTCAACTTCAAGTAGGCAAACAACTACATCTATGGCCATATTGTCGATTGGGTTTCAGTCCTTTCTCGAGGAGACAAATTCATAGCCATGCAAGTCTGAATTAACTAGTTATCTTGAAGAAAAAACTCATTCCATTCAGGATCCAAATTTTAGATTACTTGACTGGTGGAGGCTGAATGCTCATAGATATCCAATTATGGCGAAAATGGCATAGAAGTCCTTGGCAATACCGGCTACTAGTGCTTCATCAGAGTCGACTTTCTCTACTTGAGGTACAGTTCTCGATGTACTGTAGTTCTCTACGCCCAAACATGGTCGAGGCACTTGTTTGTGCTTCTAGCTCATTAAAGGGTCAAAAGAAAACCACATTAGGCCTACGACCATAGTGGTAATATTAGTTGCTCTTTACTGTCTATTACTTACAAGTTTGACATACTATTACTAAATGGACTATGTAACTGAAATTGTGTTTCCTTTTGTAGGAAGATGACGTTGATGATGATGTTGAGTTCATTCCATTTCCCGAATCTATGGTGGAAAGCAACTATCAGGTTTATGCTTGGATACTGATTGAGACTTGTGATTTTAGTTTGCAACTTTATTTTATTTCTCTTCTACTATTTATAGTGTAATGCCCTTTTCTTCTATTAATCCTTCTCCTATTTAAGGTCCGCTACAATACTGTATGAGAAACCTGAAAGTTTACTCTCTTTGTTTGGAAATTTGCATGTATGAAAACTTTGCAATGCCTTTGAGACTTCTCAGAAAAATTGCAACTTCATGAAGGCATAAGCAGCAAGGTGGAAGGGCTCATTGGATGTAGCGTGTTGGGCTCCTGGACTGGTCTGTTATTACTGGTTGTAGCATGTTGCTACTATTTTAGAAGTTTAAATTATACAAAGGTGAAAGGTGCACCGTGTTTGGCTGTAGTCTGTTTTCTACCATTTGATTTGAACATCCTTGTTTAATTTATGCTATTGTGAATTTGTGATGAGAAGCTTATATGTGTTTGGCTGTAGCGTGTTGCTACTATTTTTGAAATTCAAGTTATGCAGCACCAGACTTGTGTGTTGATGTGTTGTTGCTGCTACTGGTGCTACTATTTGAATATCCATGTTTAATTTATGCCACTGTGAATTTTTATGGGATCATGGGATTTTACTGTGTTGTTTATTACCTTAACGTCCTTGTTTAATTTAGGCCAGTGTGAATTTTTAATGGGATCATGGGACTCGTCTATGTTGGTTATTACCTTAAGGAGGACTCGTGAACGCTCGCAAGCTTAACAAGCTCATAACGATCCGAGCCGAACATAAGATTTGGCTTGTTAATATTAATGAGCTTAACGATGACAAGCTTAAAGATAACAAGGCGAACCAGCAAGCAACTCGTTATTCCAGCCCAAGCCACGTATCGGAAAAAAAGAAAAAAGAAAAAAAGAAAAAAATGAAGAAAACCTGATGAAAAATCGACAGGAAAACACATAGAAACGAAAGACCACATGATGGTTCTAAAACTGGTCCATAGGACCTTCCTAAAACCGCTACAAGAACTAAAGTGTTGTGCCGCCTCATTTAGTGTGGCGCAAGAGGCGAGACCGAAGGATCTCTCATAACAGGCGAGAAAAATCCCTAGCCAAGGCCTAGAGGGAAAAACACACGCTTGTTAGTCTTGGACTTTTGGGCTACTTGTTCTGCATTTGCCTGTCATCAAATAATCATGTAGATTTACTACCCATTATATAGACTATACATAGGGTATATTTTCCTAAATATATGTGTTATAAAATAAAATATTTATAAATTAGTAATAATAGTTAATTGGGTTACCCGTGGGTATGAGTATGAATAAGGGTGAAAAGGATCAGATTTGGACGGATAATCTTTACTATATCCTATTCCAAATTTATTTTCAGATTCGGAAGCAGAATGGATGCGGATTCAAATACCAGATCATGCGGATTCGGACATGGTACCAGTGGCGTAGCCAGGATTTTAGGCCTGGGTGGTCCAGTTCACATAAAAAATTACACCACAAATTTAACAAACCAAAATACCATTATATAATATATCAAAAGCACATATCAATAACATCTAAAGGAAGCGCATACTAATAAGGTCTTTCAAAGCATATTAATAAATTCATTGTTAAGTCCTAAATTAGCATGAAAGAAGATAACACACCTTATTTGTTGGGATAACGTCTTCTCATGACCATGAAAATCTCGATTATATCATCTTCATTCACTTTGGAGAAATCATATCGCTCGATGCATGTGACTAGGTAATCATCCAAAAAGATTATCACCAATCTTGTTTCTCAATTTGCTACTGTTGCAGAAGAAAAGAGATGAAAAAGTAGCAGCAACCTTCTTGTTTGTTGCATGTGTGCAAAAGCTGATGCAATGCCTCCGGTCCTCATCTTGAACAATTCTACAAAAGAAGCCTCCGGTCCTCCTCATCTCAACGATTCTACAAAGGAAAAACCAATTTATCAATTGTTAGTTGGAACAAATCCCTAATATAAATATATAATCAATCAGTCCTTACCAATTATTGCAAAAAAATATTTAAAGTTTGCGCTCTCAGCTTAATTTTTCAAATCTTCATAGCAAAAGCAAAAATATACTAGTTTGAATCGACAAAGAAGAAAACCGTACATTAAATCAGAGGAGAAGAAAACCGATGATGTTGCACTTCTTCTGTGTGGCTGCTTCACAGACTCGACATATTCGTCTGTGCGTGCTTCGCCGGCCGCCGGTGGCCGGTCCGCTGCTGCGGCATGGTCGCGCTTCGTCGGCCACCCGTCCGCCGCCGAGTGCCCTGTTGGCCGCGCGCTGGGTTTCGGCGCTCGATGATTATGTGATTAGTACTTCGCCATCGCTGGACGCTAGGGTTCGAGACCTGCGAGAAGGCCACAAGGGAACTATCGGGATCAGACCAACATTGAGCATACAGAGCAGTACACTTTTTTTTGTTTTGAGACAAACAGAGCAGTACACGTACGACGAGACCAATGGACCGGACTGTTCACTTATACATGGGCTGAGTTGGGCTTAGAGGGGTATTATTACATTAATGGGCTGAATTCCAGGCTGGACCACCCTGACACCCTACACCTTTTTTTTGTAGATGCATGGTACGGTAACGGAACGGTGTCAGATCGGAAAAGGTCATTTACCATATTCATATACGAGGAATATATGAATGCTTTAAACAAAAAATATACATAAACAATGAACAAATATTAATACTTATACACTTTAAGAACACACAAAGAACTAGATGGTACTCCCTCCGTCCCAAAATTCTTGTCTTACATTCGTCTAGATACGGATGTATCTAATACTAAAACGTGACTTGATACATCCATATTTAGACAAATCGAAGACAAGAATTTTGGGACCGAGGGAGTATTAAAATAAGGCAAATAAATCACTAATAAGCATGTCCTATCAACCGGACTCGGATTTCAGATGTAAAAAAGCTCTTACCGTATCCTATAAAAAATGGATTCGAAAATGGTTTCAGATGGAAATTATCCAAGACACTTTCACCTTTATGTACGAAGTTATCCCTATCCCCTACCCACGACTAATTCGGTTACCTATGAAAGACTCATGGGTGAAGTCAACAATCCATATCCTATATCCTACCCATTCGGGTCGGGTACACATGGTCCCTTGAACCCACGAGGATTGTCATCTTGACTCTAGCTAGGGTGAAAACGGTGCCCTTTCTATATACACTGCCGGAGTCTTTCCTAAGCAATTGGTCTGATTATGCCCAACAAGAAAAGTTGAGGGAGTACAAACACATCACACATCACGCATCGACCGGTAATCCTAGCCTTTGTCTCGCTTTGTAGGTGAGTTTCTAGTGCAATGTCTAAATCCTCATGGACATGATGCAAAATTTTTGGTCAAAGATGGTGACAGCTGAGTCCTTAGTTTTTCATTTCTATGTGGTTGTTCTCCACTCCTATTGATATCAAACATGAATCTTGAGAAAAACAACCTACCATGGGAGATAGATGATCAAACTTTTAGAAAAAAAAACTTTTTTAGTTGTTGTAAAACAAGTTAGCCCAACTTCAAGAACAAGTACTTTTTTTTCAAACAGGAGGGTTAAAGAAAAATAATATAATAGTGGTCAACTCTCATAGTAGATAATTGCACATTTCAAAATGATTGAGATTCTAGGATTTTCCTAAGTCAAGCTCAGTAAAATTTGACCAAGTTTATAGAAATAAAGAAATAACACAAAGATATACTACATCAAATATTATAATATGAAAAATACGTTTCATAATTAAACTAATGTGATATATTTGATTTTGTAGACTTTGATATATTTTTATATAGACTTGGTCAAACTTGATGAAGTTTAACTTAGAAGAATCCTAGACCTTCAATTATTTTTAAACGGAGGGAGTACTATGGTAATAGATGACAGTCTATTTTAGGTCAAAGAGAATAACTAAATCTCATTTTGAAGACATGATAATTTAGATCATGATTGAAACAATTGAAACTTTTTAAATTCCTTTTGCCTGTTTTTTTAAAGTTATTCTTAGAAGAAACAATATATCTATCTATATCTATATCTATATCTATACCTACTAATAAAGCAAGGTGCGTTTCTCCTATTTTTTCATCCGTTCACCGTCGAAATTTATTTTTCTATCCGAGGTGGTACTACATTTTTGAGCGTCCGTCAGTTTTTTTAGCAATCCAGAAATTTCATACTTGACCCGCACACGCTGTGGCCCATCGAATCCAGCCCACTTATTTGCCTGCCATGTAGCCGTAAAATGCCTATTTATCGGCCAGTCCGCTAGATAGGCAGAGTTCGCACAGGGCGCCCAAGACTTAGCCGTCCCACTTTTTTTACCATCCAAATTTATTTTTATTTTAACATTATTTCGTAATTAAATTTTTTAAAAAGTTCAGAATTTAAATATTGTCAAATTTCGAAAAATGTCCGAATTACATTATTTTCTCCCCCCTTTTTAATTTTTTTGGAACATTAATTTATTTTCGTTTCAATTTTTTTTCAAATTCAGAAATATTCCTTTTTTGGAATTTTAAAAACATATATTTTAAAAATATTCGAAATTTTAAATATATTATCGTTTTAGTAAAATATTCACAAATTCAAAATAATGTCTGCATTTAAAAACACATTTTATAAAATTATTCTGAATGTTTAAAACATGTTCCGATTTCAAAAGTTAGTGACAAACTAAAAAAATATTTGGGTTTTGATAAAAGGTTAATGTTTTCAGAAAATGATGTTGTTTCAAATTTTGTTCATGTTTATTCGAAAATGGATGGAATATTAAAAACATTATTTGTAATTTAAAAAAAGTTCACGTTTCCAAGAATATTCGGCAATTCAAATTTTTAAAAAGTTCAAAAAATGTTTTAAATCCGACGTTGCACTATGTTCTTAAATATTGGCTCTGGCCATTGGTTCGCAGTAGGCATTTTTGCCGTGGCTAGCGGCATATTTTCGGTTCCTTAAAGTCATGTGTTGAATCATTCAACACGTCGTTTTTTGGACTATTACTCATGCCTTGCATACACAGGTTATTTCGGTGCTTGCCAGTGGGCTGGCCCAGGCGCGAACTGTTGTGCGTCCCAGACGCTATTTGACGTAACTAGCATCATATAGTATCTCCCATGCAGCTGTCCTAAGAAAAGAAAAAAAAATACATATAAATTTTGTTCTGTCCATTCCACACGTAGTTCCCTAATTTTTTCGGTTATCCCCCAGGTGGCCAAACTGGACCTACCGTATTTCTTTTTCTGTCGGACGGACGAGCAGCAAAAAGTAAAGGCGTGTGGGGATTGAACTATGGATCTTCCCTATTGCGCCGACGGATAAAACCAACTCAGGTAGCTTACAATTATGATAGGAATAGTCCCATCTTGGAATTTTATACTAAATCACACCAGTTTTTATATGTCTCTAAATTGTCTGAAAATAAGGAGGTTGTGTGAGAATAAGGAAGTTGTCTCGAGAATTATGAGCAGAACGAGTTAAAGACTCTATGCTAGCTGGCTATAATGAAAAAATTATAGGCACATGCTAATAAAAGAGAATATGCTGGTTTTGCTCTAATTAATAAAATTTATGGGCACGTGAGCGCAAAAAATAGTTGAGAGAATAAATCTTGGCAATGAAGGGACACTCATGCCTGGTTATGCGCTGATTATGCTAATGAAACATAATTTATGCACTGCAATTAGTAATCCATCCGGTTACATCATGGTAGGGGAAAGTGGTCGAAGTAACTGTGCCAACTACGAGACGGAGATGGGCCCAGAGGGGGAAAAAGGTACCGGTTGGGTGGTCGCCGCCACACCGACAAACGTCACCACTATCAAGACCTCGCGGGCCAAACATCACCCGTGAGAAGACCGCAACTCCTTGCTCTGTCGCCCACCACCGTTGAGACCGTTTTTTATGAATACATGAATTATCTCTCCCGCTGCTTCTTGTAAAAAAATTTATCTTCCCGTTGCAACGCACGGTCATATGTGCTAGTAATAATAAATAAATAAAAACAGGTTAACAAAAGAAAGCAGTTTGGGACGTGTTGGCCACCCAGAGTCAGTACACCGGGATTCAAACGCCGTCTCCTCCCCGTAACCCCCACGTTCCACCCATCAATCCCCTGCCCAACCGCCACCTCCCCGCACGCCCCTCCCCCGCGCGCCGCGCCCGCTGCCCCCTCCCTCGCTCCCCGCCACCGCCGCGCCCGCGGCGACCGGGCAGCCCACCCGCCCACGCCCGCCTCCACCACGCCCGCCGCCCAATGCGCCGGCCCACCCGCGGAATAGGCAGCGGTGTATGGGCGGCCGCGCCCGCTCCCTCATCCGCTGGCTGCGCCACCACCGCTCCCGCCGCGTCTCCTCCGCCTCATCCTCTTCCTCCTCCCACCTGACCGCGCACACCAATACATCCTCCGCGACCACCGCCACCAGCGACCTGCGCGCACGCTCGCTCCCGCAGCCGCAGGACGACGAGGTCCACTGGGAGGAGCAGGAGCAAGAGCAGGAGGAGGTCGCCGACGGCCCCGAGTCCGACCCCGAGGGATACATTGTGCTCGAGCGGGAGGGGGAGGCCGGGAGCCTGCGCGTCGTCGTACCCCGCGCGCCCGCGCGCACCAACCCGCCGCCACGCATGGATCCCGGCAAGAAGGTGCGTCCTTGCTTGGGTCGCCGCCGTGCCCCCCTCTTCTCTTTAATTTGTCCCCTCCCCCCGCGACCCCCTTCCGCCGTTCCCGTTCAATGTCGGTTGCCATCGATCTCTCTCGGCTGAAATATGCTGCCGTGCTGCCGGGATTGCTCTGTTCGCTTCATGGATTGGGGAAGATCCACCCTTGGGATTGCTCTGTTCTTGCTCCCTCGCCAGTTCTTTGCGGATCTGTTTTCCTGGAACCACCGATTTTGATACGGTGACGGTCAATCCGGCATCCACAGGCCACAAGGCCAGTTCTTGGATAGTTGTTAATTAATGTCATATAGTAAACTCATAATATTCGCTTGTGCAAACTGCGCCACACATCAATGCCGTCCGTGACAGCCTAATAAAGCGCGGCATTTAGGGGCAAGCAGCGTCACGGGAGCCCTGTTTTCGCTGTTCATGTCTCATCTCAGACAAACATGATGTATGGTGGAAGAGGTTATGCTTTTGCTTTTCAATTATTGGTCCTTGTTGACGATTCCGCGTTTGCCACTTTTGGTAGCAGCAGGTAGATATATATTCAGAAAAACATACTGTTTAAAGTACCAATGTTCAACCACTTCGTGATTCATTCAGTCCAAACCCAGCACAAGCAAGAAGCTGTCCTGAGTGACTTTCCAGTTGTGTGCATGTCTTCTGATCCTTTTCGCCCACCACTATCATTGTTTGTAAGGCCATCGGTATTTTTTTCGGAAAGGGGAATACCCGGGCCTCTGCATCACAAGGATGCACACGCACAGCCATGTAAGGCCATCAATATTGTTTCATATCTTTGTGAGGCCATCGGTATCTTCAATTGAGATGTTCTATCTTTCTTTTTCTCGGCGCGTTTTTACCGCCACTCGTAAATCAGTATGCTAGCACCATCTAGCACTCTGAACTAATGGTATGAATGTGCGCTTGCTCCTTCCTTTTCAGACCTCGGAATCCGAGTTCTTCACGGAGTATGGTGAATTAAACCGGTATCAGGTCAGCGAGGTCATTGGCAAAGGGAGTTATGGTGTTGTGGCTGCTGCTATCGACACCCAGACCGGCGAGCGTGTGGCCATCAAGAAGATCAATGACGTCTTTGATCATGTCTCCGATGCCACCCGCATCCTTAGGGAGATCAAGTTGCTCCGGTTGCTGCGTCACCCGGACATAGTTCAGATCAAGCACATTATGCTCCCCCCTTCAAGGAGGGAATTCAGGGACATATATGTGGTCTTTGAGCTGATGGAGTCCGATCTCCATCAGGTAATAAAAGCGAACGATGATCTCACACCAGAGCATCACCAGTTCTTCTTGTATCAGCTGCTCCGGGGAATGAAGTACATCCATGCAGGTGATTAGACTCCACAAAAGGAAATCGATAATGGTTCATTCGACCTTTTTCATCTCATGTTGCTGTACTGATTGTTTGTTTACATGATGGTTTTGCAGCGAGTGTTTTCCATCGGGATCTTAAGCCCAAGAATATTCTAGCGAATGCTGACTGCAAGCTGAAGATTTGTGATTTTGGGCTTGCCCGTGTATCATTTAATGACGGGGCTCCATCAGCCATATTCTGGACGGTAGCCATTTTAGTAATATTGAGCAGATACTGTTTATCCTGAGCAGCCAAATCTTGGTTTCTGATGATTTTGCATGCCTTGTCTAGGACTATGTTGCAACTAGATGGTATCGTGCTCCAGAATTGTGTGGCTCTTTTTTCTCAAAGGTGATGTAATTTTCATCCTAACTTCATATTACCAACAACAATACCCAGGCTATTGAAAAAGCACAATGACCATACTATAGATTTTTTCTTCCATAATTGTTGTTTTAATAATGATATGTTTCTATGCAACATAGCAATACTATCTGTTGATTAATTTCCATGTTCTCAACTAAAATTCCCTTCCCTTTTAGAGAGAGTTGCTACTACAGTTCTCAAATGTCGGTTCAACCTGTCATGATCTGTATTTCATATGTTGCACTAAGTTCTCTTCCAGTAAAAATGCCAAAAAATTGTTACTTATGGTGTTTTGCCCTCTTCTTTCATATAATCGTAGCTGAATGTAGCGACGCGGCTTGGGCGCTAATTCAAACTTGATGATGTACTTGGTTCTTAATTAATGTCTGTGCATGTTTAGCAAATGCTAAAAGCAGCTGAACTTTGAATTTTGCAGTACACTCCTGCAATTGATATTTGGAGCGTAGGGTGTATCTTTGCAGAAATGCTCATAGGGAAGCCACTCTTTCCAGGGAAGAATGTTGTCCATCAATTGGATCTCATGACTGATGTACTTGGCACTCCTTCAGCAGAATCTCTCGCTAAGGTATGCTTACTCCACACTAGTCACCAGCAAGTTAGAACAGCAGTTGGAGTTATATGTTTTGCCACTTCCTATTTTTCATATTTTCATAATATGTGAATTTCCTGCAAAATTGAACCTTGCATTGATAGCTTGTGTACATGGTTATGAATTTATTATTGGCTTATTCCATTTCTCTCAGTATCTTTTTTGCATCCACGCCCAATATTTACAAACTCTGATTTTCCTTAATATGGTTGCGTGCTTGGTTACTGAGCTACATGGACTACGGATGTCGGCACAAATTGGCATCAATATCAGCACAATCTCTTGCATGTTATATATTTTTCATATAGAATGAAATGTGAATTGTGGGATGATGTTTAAACCATATGTCTTTTACACTCTTTTACCGAATGGTTGCAGATACGGAATGAGAAAGCTCGGCGATACTTGAGCAATATGAGGAAGAAGCCTAAAGTTCCCCTTACCAAAAAATTTCCAGGCATCGATCCTATGGCTCTCCATTTGCTTGAGCGTCTTCTTGCTTTTGATCCTAAGGATAGGCCAACTGCTGACGAGGTACGAATGGCTGAGACCAACTTCTATTTACTATAAAGATATATTGCATCATTGAAAATGTTGGGTAAATCACTGTCCTCAATACTGAGATATGAAAATTTTCTTCAAGGCCCTGACAGACCCATACTTTACCGGATTAGCAAATTCAGAACGTGAACCCATAGCACAGCCCATCTCAAAACTTGAGTTTGAGTTCGAGAAGAGAAAGTTGGGCAAAGATGATGTCCGAGAATTAATTTACAGAGAGGTATTATTGCTCAGCTATTTTGTGGAGATACAGTAGAGCTGCTGCTCGACTCTGTAGTTAGCTAACAACTTCTACTTCTTTCAGATTTTGGAGTACCATCCTCAGATGTTGCAAGAATACCTACGTGGAGGAGACCAGATGAGCTTCATGTACCCTAGGTGAGACCATTATTTTTCCTTAGAAACAAGATTTACTTGTGTTGAGAATTTTATGATGACTATGCTTTACTCTCTTCTGCATACACTGAATTATGTATGATTGGTTGATGGTATATTGCAAACTCTGATGTTTGTGCATGTATGGTGACAGTGGGGTGGATCGCTTCAAGCAGCAATTCGCTCATTTGGAAAAAGGTGGTGCGAAGGGTGAAAAATCCAGTCCACAGTTGCGACAAAATGCTTCCTTACCAAGGTAATATGCTGTGACCGAGACTTAAATGTATACTTCCAAGGCATTACATTTCTTTATGTAGAATGGGCATGTGGATACTTATGGACGAAATTGTTTGTTTTCTAACCAAAATTTCTTTCCTTTGACAACCTTGTACAATTTTCCTAAAGACGATCTGTTTGGACTTGGCAAGAGTATTCAACAAATTAAAGACTTCATCATAAGTATCATATTTGTTTTGCTTTTTGCAAGTTGCCAGAGATTTTAAATCAAATATTTTTGAATGTTAAATTTGATAGAGAATAATGTTTCACATGATGAGATGTTTATATATATAAAAAAAGACAACCTTTTAAGTTTTTGTATCTAACAATTCTCGCATCTTGTCTCAGGGAAAGAGCAATTGGCAATAAGCACGGAGATAGTGACTACCAAGTAAAGCTGAATACAGGTGAAAAGCCAGTACATGCATCAGTGACAGATGGAATAAGCAAACCCCTCATGAGTGCTCGGAGCTTACTGAAGAGTGAAACCATGAGTGCTTCCAAGTGTATAGGTGAAATAAAAAATAAAGATGTGAGTTCAGCTCATCCTTTGTTACTACAGTAAATATATTTGCTCCTCTTTTCTTACGAAATTGCCGGTATATTTGAGTTCCATACTTGCAGGCTGTCTTTCACCTTTTTTTTTTTCCTTTGGAGTGTTTAATTGTTTATATCTCTAAGACATCTCTATCTAATTTGAGCAATTTCTTAGTTAATGCTGCAATGTCCATTCAACATTTTCCAGGATGAATACGAGAGCGTGGATGCAGCTGACGGCGTCTCTCAGAAGGTCGCTCAACTGAAAACCTGATTTTCGAAGGTTACAGAAGCGATCGGTAGTATATACTATGTACAACAGCATGTCTATAGGCGCTCAAGATCAGAATGATCTTTAACCGAAGCCAAGAATTCTATACAACAAATAAGACCACAAAATCATCTGTTATGGTAACCTTGTTGTGCTGTAATGTAAAATTTTCTACTCGTTTTTTGTACTTTGACAAAGAAGAACCATGTCTAACCGACAAGCTAGTTCCCCGTCCTTTCCTCGGAGGAGCTGCCACGACCCTGTACAATTTTGTCAATATGAAGTACCATGCCCCTATATTTCTGTTAATATGCTGTTATTCTGATCTTGTAAACCTTTTGCAATCAGAGATGCTCTTTGCCTTTGTTAATTTATGCAAATGTTTGTCCAGAGATGCTCTTTGTATCTGCTATATATGCAAATGCTTGCCCTGTTTTCCATTATTGCGTGTTTCAGTTGTGGCCATTAGATACGGCAATCTTCTTTTTCGTCGATGGAGTTAACATATCTTTTGGGGCAGTCGTTAGACACCCGTACAAGATGAGGGAAGAAATGGTCTCCTCATTGGACTTGGACAATGTTTATAGATGATATTTAATGTTCATTGTGAGAATTGGCCTTTGGTTAGATCAGATTCAGCGCACGTTTCAAAGCAGGTTGAAGCAAAGACCAGCAGCTGCGTCATGCATCGGTTCCACAGCCTCTAGCATATTTGGATCGGAAACTTCAGAAGAAAATAAAAACCTCATCCGCTTCCTCCCAACTACTCTCTCTTCTTACCATAAAAAAAAACTACTCTCTCTTCTTTGCCCCTCACTCCCCAAACGATAATTCTACACCTACGAAAAGAACCTACGTAATCTTACTTACCCTTCCATAAATACTCCCCCCCCCCCTTGATTTTAACCGGGGTGGGCCCAGCCACTAACCCTAAACCAATTAATTAGGTCCAAATCAGCCTTTACGTAAAAGCCTCACGTAACTGTACGTGGGTGTAGCATTGCTCCTCCCCAGATTCCCTATAAATTTGAAGTGCGAGCAGTGGTTTCTTGGGGAAAATATGTTCTTAACACCACAACTTCGTTTTTCTCTGATTGTTGATAATGTCGAATGATTCTATTTATGAATGACGAACATTAGTAGTAAGGTTGGAAATTTATGGATGAAAAAAAAGAAATCTGGGGGGGGGGGGGGAGGGGGTCAAATGTCCTCCCCTCCAGCTCAAGGTGGCAATGTTGTTATCCAAACTCGTCGCGGGTTGCTGTGGTGGCCTCACCGACATTCCCTTTGACCTCGATCGAAGATATGTGATGCATGTGTCGGCTGCCTTCCCGCCTTTTCCGCTTCGTCGCCCTCATATTCATCGTCGTGTCCTCATCCTTCTTTGAACCATTATTATTTATTTCTAGGTAGTGCATTTTCACGACCCAAACTGACGGATGGGACGAACAACTGGATTGGTACCAATAATTGGATACAACTTAGGGATACAAAGAGATTTGAGGTGAGAAATCAACAAGACGCAGGGCCTGACAGAAGTAGCGGAGGAGTCAAGGAACGGAGCAGAGACGAGAAGATGAAGATGACACTAATTCAATCACTGCCTCCTCCTATGCTCCCTCGATTGCATATGTAGCCCATGCTGGTGGGACCTAGCCCGCAAATGACCAGCGCATCTCTAAGCCCAGGCCCACAGACATACAATGACATCCCATAGGTGGGGTGTTACACTCTCCCTCCCTTCAAATTTGGCTTGCCCTCAAGCCGACGATGAATATCCTTGAATCAAGAATGCCGCCACACTTGTCAAGCCGAAGAGTCAATCCACTTGGATCATATGGTAGTAGTATGTGCTTGGGGGTGATCATGCGGCTAATCACCGGCTGATGAAAGAAATTGCAATCCTTCCCATAAGTGTGCTTGGTAGTGTTCAGTTCTCCCAACTCAATGCTAATTTTTTGAATATTTCCACTGCACCACCAAGAGGAACATGTTAGCCTGTGCAGAGCTGCAACTTATCCTTTGCCTGCAGGCAGGGCAACAAAGAAACAAGCAGTTGTATAATGGGTTGGAGATGTTGCAACAACATTACTGCAGTTCTTATAGTCCTTTCGTGTTGTTGATGACTCTCGATTTTGCTGGTGTGAAGGAAGATGATGAACTGAGAGTACAAGTACCCAGCTAAACCATCTCTATATATAGAACTCAAGTGCTAAGAGCAAGCGTCCATAAAATGTTGCACCCTTGTACTCATATTTGTGAGAAGACCTATTGATAGTGACCATCTCTCCTAGAATCAAGTTGGTCTGGCACTCACTAGTACAAACAATCAGAGGAGAGCAACAGATTAAACCAGGCTTGGGATCAAAGGTATATACCATTTCTTATGCTTGCACCCATAACCAGAAAGAATCAAGCTGCTGGTAAGTAGGTTGGACATGTTGCAACAACATGACTATAGTTACTAAGGTGCCTTGAGGTTGATGATCCATCTCATAATTCAGCCCTGCTATGAACACCAACACATGCTTATATATAATATGAGGATATTGTGATGCAAGGTGTCAACACATTACTGGATCTTGTATCATATAAAACCATAGAATATATGAGCATTGGATCCGAGAATAAAGCTCAGTTCTGCTGGTTTGAATAAATGCAAGGAGCTGAAGGTAGAAGCGCACAACTAAACCATCTAACCACTATGGTGATGATGATGACTCCGGTTGCATATGGTCCAGCCCATAATAAATTGCAGTGAACTCTATGTTTATGTGTAATATGGTGCCAATAAAGTATACCGAAGTTCCAAGAATAAAATGTACGATGCCGGGGTCCAGTGTTGTCCATAAAAATATACCCTCTTGCACCAACAAGTGAGAACACTGAACCTGTACATAATACAGTCCCTTGAATGATAGTGTAATTTCCCTTGTATTGCTTATGTAGATGATCAAATCCAAACTCGACAAAGTTCTTGCTGCCATGGTTTACCTCTACACGCTCACTTGTCAGCACTTGTTCGGGAGGTGGCCATGGTGACTTCCAAAGCCAGTGACTTCATTTATGAGGGAAGGAAACCATAGAAGTCATGTAGTTTTGTATAGGAGGGTACCCCCATGTTTGTACCGGCCGCAGGTGGTGGCCAATGTTGTAACCAAGTTGTGCCCCTGGGGAGATTCACTATGTTGGCAATAGAAAATGCCACTTCAGGTGACAACCTTCCATTGGCATCATATCTTTGGTCATAGGTTTGCGAGAAATAGCCAACTCCGCTCGTTTTATTACTCATAGATTCCACTAGAATGCCACTTAACAAACCTTGTGCTTTCTATTTCGAAATTAATGTAGCATCACCAACGCTCATGCACTTCAAATAACTTGCTCGATGAGATGAACGTCACTGTTGCAAATATGCATATTGGTATTGCCAATGACCACAAGGCCTCCCAATATAATAGAACTCACACCAGCAACTTCTCATTGCAGCAAATACTTGTAAATAATGCCCATCATAAGAGCTAGTCCAGTGCAAGACCAAACTGGCAGCACAAAAATTGAGACCCTCATGTGCCTGGCATGTAGATTATTTCCCAAATATACATTGAGTTACTGGACGTGGATCTTGAGGATCGGTTGCTTCTGAATGCCATTTAAATGATGGCCATGGTATTGGACGTAGCATTTGTCCTTGTTGCTTTCTATTCACATTCTCATCAGCATGTACATGGGGGTCAACACGGCAATGCGGTCAAAGCATATGGTCCAACCTCGTGTTGACGCCATGGTGTCCTATGGGATGGGAAATGGCCACCACGCTGAGGTTGGCTCGGCCTCTGGAGGAGCTGTCGAGAATGGGATCACGCTCCCCATGGTGAGGGGCACCTCCACATAAGCATACGTCAGACCACCAGTCAAGCTTAAAGCAGGTGTTGTTGCAGCAACACTGATGGCTTCCATGTCGAGGTTCTCTTTGCACACAGCAGAGGTTGCAGGCTCAGAGAAGATGTCAATGGTGGGGTCACAACTCGGGCACTCCGTTGAACATGTGATAGGCGTTGGTGCGGCAAGGCTATTGCTGTCAATGGCGACGATGTCATGGTCTACACCGCACTCTGCTAGGGTAGCGTGCCCGAGAAATACGTCTGT
The DNA here is from genome assembly GCF_018294505.1 of Triticum aestivum. Lineage (NCBI taxonomy): Eukaryota > Viridiplantae > Streptophyta > Magnoliopsida > Poales > Poaceae > Triticum > Triticum aestivum. Next base: position 480,769,484 of record NC_057796.1, read on the forward strand.
GACTATCACCGTAGGCATGAGAATGTGAACACCATGGTCGTCGTCAAGTTTTTTCACAGCCATTGCCGTCTCCTTAGCGATTTCATCCTCTCTTATCCGGGCAAGGGACGAAGCACCAGTAATGCTTGATGGAGATCGCGACCGCGCGGCACTTGGATATCTTCCCGCAAGCCCATGATGTACTGGTGGAAGAAGCTCTTGATGCTCAGGTTGGGGTTGATATCCAGTACGTGTTGTAGGCATTTCCAGAACTTCGTCGAGTACTCGGCCACGATTGTGGTCTGCTTCTGCTTGAGCAGCGAGCACAAGTGCAGGTTGTACTCCAACGACATGTCTTGAATGTCGAGGAGGCAAGCACGCTCTCATAGATGCACCTGCCATGCATGGCCAGAGCCCGCGTTGCCCTGCTTCTTGATCGAAGTTGAACCACCGCCTCCACATGGTGGATTTTCTGGAACACGGAGATCTTGAGTTCTTGACCACGCCATACACTGTAAACACCTGCTGCAGTGTCTCCTTATTGATCAGGTAGTACACATGGTGCACAGTGATGTGGAGAATGCCACCGGTGAACACTTCTTGCTGGCTGGACATTTCGTCGAACACCTGGTGGGCAGGAAGTGGGTGGTGATTATTTTATTGGCTCTGCGCTGAGGGTTTGGATGGCACCGTTGCTCCACTCCAAGACGATCCAACCTAGCCTGGGGATTTTGTGCGATTCACCGAAGCAAATCACACCCAGGTCAATGGATGTTACGGATCTAGTCGATAGAGTTGAGGAACACACATCGGAAGCACAATTTTGAGGCTCTGATTACCAATTGTCATGACCCAAACTCACGGATGGGACGAACAACTGGATTAGTACCAATAATTGGATACAACTTGGGGATACAAAGAGATTTGAGGTGAGAAATCCGCAAGAAGCAGGGGAGAGACAGAAGTAGCAGAGGAGACGAGGAACAGAGCAAAGACGAGAAGATGAAGATGACACTAATTCAATCGCTGCCTCCTCCTATCCTCCCTCAGTTGCATATGTAGCCCATGCTGGTGGGACCTAGCCCTCAAATGACCAGCCCATCTCTAAGCCCAGGTTACAGACATACAATGATATAGCGCGCCCATAGGTGGGGTGTTACATGCATCTCTTCACTTGATCCAGGCATCTGTTGCTAAAAAAACTTAATTCAGACAGCTCCTCGCTCGATATAGCTACATGTTCGCCTGATTTTTCATCCGCCTCCGAGGAATAATTAGATGGGCGACTCTTAGAGTCCATGGTGTGGGTTGAGAAAATAGTAGGGAATAACAAACAGAAGGGAGGGTTTATAGATGGAGCATATGCACCTATAATCCAATCAGAGCTTAGTGGCGGTGGGGCGGGGGGGGGGGGGGGGGGGGGGGGGAGGTGAAGTATCCATTCATAGTCCACATGAAATTTGAGAGATGATAGGTGAGTCAGAGCATAGCTTATCAATGCTACATCCCATCACCGATCCAATGATCTCTATCCTCCACCTTACAATGCACACATCTTCTGCTTTTCAGGAAAAAGATTGAGTTGATGGGCCCCCACCACAAAAAAATTCCATAGAGTCATGTGAGACTGTAGGGGATAGGAGAATAGTTTCTAGGATGTCTCCACCCCTATCTATCAACATAACAACATGTACTTGTCTTTACGTGTCGTGACTCAAGGTGGTAATGGGAATACCCATATGGATATTGTTACCCATCTCCGTCCCCATTCTCACGTGCGAGGGTAAAAAAAGAAAAATCACACCCCTGTCTCCATCGGGAGAGGGAGTGGGCAAATGTTGGCAAATGTCCGCCTCTCCAGCTCCTCTGATTCCACCATGTTGCTGAAAAACAAACATAATTTTTCCCCGTATCTTTCTTAATTGCCAAATACATATAGAAAACACAACAACTTTGTATAGTTAATCCCTAATTAACAAACTATACTAGCCATCGGGGTTTATTTCATGTTACAGTAGAAAATAACCGAAGTTTGCTAAACTTCTGTGCTTCAAACTCAGCGGAGCATTTTGCATCTATAGCATAAGAGCAATTAAACTACGCCGAACCAATCTTGCGTCGGAACTCCTGCATCAATTTGATCTCCAATGACGCGGGAGAACATTTCGTTCATGGCGAGTCATCCGTCATAGCAGCCCAAGGATGATGTAGTAGAGCAGGACGATCGGAAGCGCTATTAGCATGCCAAATATGACCCTGCAGCAAGGCAAAAAGAACTAGGTAAGTAAACATTTGCTCGTAACTAAACACTTGACCGATTAATGTCATTCTTCATTTCAGATATACTTTAAGTGCGGTTTTCGTCCCATAATTGGTCTCGAATTAGAATTTTCGCCAATGGTATGTTTCTCGACATCGACATCGCGTCGAGCCTGATCCCATTCCCCTCTTTCGATTTTGACCCGCTTATTTTTATTAGGGCGTCAGTCGATTGAGACTTAACCAAGTCTCAGTCAAGTGATATAGTATAGTACTCCTATATAAGAAGAAAAAGGAAGATTTTAAAAGAGATTTTTGTACAAATATATTTAATAGCGACGCTTCCTGTTATGACAAACCACCAAATACGTTACCTGAGCCGAACCAAACGCGTCGTCTAGAGTACTTCCAATTGGAGGGGATATTTGATATTAATTGTTTTTTTTAGAGATGATATTAATCGTTCTGGGCTTACCCGGTGCACAGAATGGCGGCGTGGAGGTTGTACTCTTTGGCGAAGACGAACGGCACGATCCCTTGCGGCAGAGCGGCCTACGTACGTACACGGCAACATGTCACGTACGTACTTTGTTGGAATTGTCATCGTTGTCATGTATTGTGTTGCACTGGAATCGTACATTCGTACCAGCAGCCACGTACCTGGACAACGGCGATGCGCAGCAGCGTGCCTCGGAGGCCGACGGCGGCTGAGGAGACGGCCATGACCGCGGGGCCGAGCAGGAAGCGGACGGCCATGGTGGACGCCGCCACGGATTTGCCGCAGGCGATGAGCTTGGGCTGCAGGGCCATGAACAGACCCAGGCTGAACATGGCCATCCCCAGCCCCGCGTCGGAGAGGATGGAGATGGACTTGGCCACGATCGCCGGCATGGTGACGTGGTACCTGCGGCGACGAGTCGGCACGGCCGTCGTTATGACTGATCGTCACTGATCGATCGAACAAGAAGGAGGTGGGTGATGGATCACGTACCGGAACTCGATGAGTGACCAGACGAGGCCGACGACGCTGGCGTACGTGTTGGGGTTCCGGATCAGCCGGCGCCACACCATGGTCAGGATCAGCCGCAGCATCACGCTCGCCGGCGGCTTTCCCACCTCGCCGCCGTCCTTCTTCGTCTCATCCTGCTCCTGCTCCTTCCCCGTCGCCTCCGTGCCGGCCTCCAGCCTCTCCAGCGACTCCTGCGCTGCCGCCCCGGACTTGACGCGCTCGCCGCCGGTCGCCCCCGGCCGGTTCGCTGCAACAAAGTTCACGTTCGAGTTTTTCTTTTCTTTTGAGCAAAAGAGAGGTTTTCGTTCACGTTCGACTACGTGTGCGTTTGTGAGATGATCAGATCACTGATAATGCGGAGTCAGTTTGGGGATGTGGACAGAGACTGATGGGCGTACATCTGGAGGAGTCGGAGTTGATGGACGTCGCGTCGGAGGGGGCACGCCGGCGGCCGCTTTCCTTGGCGCTGCTGCGGAAGACCGGCAGGCCGCTCACCTCGGACGCGCCGGACGCGCCGGAGCTCCAGTCGAACATGTGCACGTTGTCCTTGGGGTCCTCCACCGGCGCCACGGCCGCCGCCGATCTGCCCCGCGGCGCGTGCTCGTCGTAGCTGGCGGACGGCCTCGGCGTGTGCTGCCGCGACGAGTGCAGCGAGAACAGGTCGGCCGCGCCGAAGCTGGACGCGCGCACCGCGCCGTGCGGCGGTGGCGGCGGCAGAGCAGGCGCGGCGGCGCCGCCGCCTCCCGTGGTCGCGGAGAAGTCGCCGTGGGTGAAGCTGGAGGACCCCCTGGGCGTGTGGTTTCGAGACGAGCTCACCGAGTAGATCTCCATGCCGGTCAGGTTCGACCCGCGCGGCGGCGACATCCCCGCCGCGGCGTCGTTGTGGAGGGAGCGACGGGAGACCGACGCCGCGGACCGGCGCACGACGACGCGCATGCTCCCGTCGGGCGCGACCTCGGCCTGCGCCTCGGCGTGGCTGCCGTCGAGCGACACGACGTCCGGGTCGACGCGCACGTCGGCGACGGCGGCGGCCGGGAACCTCCCCGAGATGAGCAGGCGCGCGGCGCGGAACTCGAAGAGGAACAGCAGCAGCGTGCACCAGATGATGCACTGGAGCACGACGATCTGCACCATGAGGTCGCCGGCGTGGCGGCCGTACATGGCGACGAGGAGCGGGATGCCCATGATGAGCGTGTTGGGCATCGTGGCGGAGGAGAAGACCGTGATGGACCAGTCGAGCCCGGCGAAGGGGACGGGGAGGCGGGACCACACGGCGAGCGAGGCGAGGACGAGGAGCTTCTGCAGCGTGTCGGCGGCGGCGAAGCGCAGGTCCATGGCGTACAGGTTGCTGCCGGAGATGACCTTGAAGGAGAGCAGCGGGACGGCGAAGACGGCGACGAAGCGATTGATCCCGGCGCACTGGTCCGCCGTGATCACGCCCCACCACCGCACCGAGCCGTACGCCAGGATCATCGCCACGTACAGCGGCACCATCGCCGTCAGCACCGTGTACAGATCATGCCACGAGATCATGGCGCCGCCCAGCCGGCCACGTACAGGACCTCCTTCTCCGACGACAGCGAAGATCACCGCGCCGCCGGCCGAGCGATCTTTGACTGGGCGATCAGTGGAGGGATCGATCTGGAGTCGGTTGCATGCAAATCGATGGAGAGCGAGTGGATCGCGGGGCAGTGCGGTGTGTCCGTGCTCCTGGGTTTTGCGGCACGCGCGGGTGGGGACTATTTATACCGTGGGCCGGGTCTGGATCTCGACCGAGGCCCGCGAGGCATTCCGAACGGTAAGTAGTAGTAATTCACATCAAATCCCCAGTGGTTTTTTGCCTCGTGTTTCTTTCTATTTTCATCTCACGATGAAATCTTTCAACTTACAACGTGTTTCTTGCTACATTTTCGTCGCAATGAGCTGTCCAACGAGTAACTGAAATGCTGATAAGGAACGCCAGTTTGACCTCTGCCTTTTCGCGGCTAGATATTTTCTGGGTTTTGCGGTGGGATGATTGACGTGTCAACGTATGCATGTATGTTTCTATGTATATGTATGTTCGCGGTATTAATATATTTCATTTGTCAAAAAATGGTTCTGCAGATACATTATATGATTTCTGAGATGTTGATACTCTACGTATCTAGGGCATTAGATGCATGCGTCTACAAAATAGACGAAATGCACCATAAAGTTGTATGTGTAGCAAAGCGCACCCGTTTAGTGATGCATGAGATCTTCCACCGAAGAAGGAACTCACCAATGTAGCCAAAGAATAGACGTTGGTGATTCTGAATCTCAAATGATAAGTGCCACACATGCGGCACGAAGCATCCTGACCTTGACATTTTTTACAACTAAAGTTGCCATATACGAAAAGAAAAAAAAACTTGCCATCCGAAAAGAAAGTTGTCATCATCGTGTCACTAAATTTATCAGGGTCACACGTGTTCATGTACTTATCAGGGTCCTTCTAAATTATGTAGGTAATAAGACTGTAACATTACATATGGGGCATCCTATAACCACAAGTAGGTCAGGTGCTCTCTACTCGAAAGTTTGGCTAAGAAATCTGCAACCCTATTTTCAGTACAAACAATCCTTGTGTGTTGTTTATCATAGAAAAAATGGACATCATTCGTCCGTGTTGATTTTTTTTTTGTAAGATGTGATGACTATTGACTAAATATTGCATGAGAAAATTACAGTCAAAACATGAATCTGGGCAGTCAAAATATGCCTTATATTCTGGAACATGAAGAGTATGTATTATTATTTATTAGGCGTGTTTTTTCAGCTATTTTGTATCGTCATTTCTATAAATTCTGCCGTTGTGTTAGGATTAGATGATGAATCTACCAAAGGACAGGAAATAGTCATCCATAGTACCTGAACATCTTGATTCTTGAACGAACATTTATAGACTAGTGAGGTATTTCACTAAGTATATTAGATTGTAGTAATGAACAAATTCGTAAGTGTGCCTAGGTGAAAAGCATAACCTTTTCATTTGCCAAGGAATGCGAAAATAATGTTAAATCCTAGGTTTTGATATGCTTGTTAATTTTTGTAAAGGACAAACCAAGTTATGTACAAAAATAGTCAGTGCTATTTTTTTTATAGGAGCATCCTTTTTTTTAGGTTCGTGATTGGATGGTTAGAGGGACAGTGGTATCCCACTCCACCAGGGTTCAAGTTGTGGTTCTGGATTTATTTCAGAATTTCCGGCGATGCGCTTTCAGTGGGAGGAGACGTTCCCGTCGACGACGAGGCGCCTACGGTGACTTCGTAAATCTCAAGATGATATGCCGTTTCAGTCTATCGAAAATGCTCATAGAAATAGGGCGTGCGTGTGTGCGTTCATGGTGGTGAGTGTATGCGTGTATGTATGAGCGCTTGTGTCTGTGCTGTGTTAAAAAACAAAGACATGCACAATATGCATTTTTTTCTTGGAATCTGTTTGTATTTGTAGTAATAAGAAAAATAGTATATCCATTTTATGAGTACGTGTTCCCCGAGGACTTTTGATACTAACATATTTTTTTGCCGTGAGCCATGCATGCATATCTGTAGTGCAGCGGCACCACCGCCTGGCAGCTCCCGGAAATGCTGGCAAACCAACGAAAATGGTAACACACGGCCAGTGCGGATCAATGGAATCCACGCGCCGATGGAAGGATCGATCGGCGCCGCCGCTGATATGTTTCCATCGACATCCTCGCGTTTCTTTCTCTCGTTTCTTCTTCTTGTCACAAGTCACACCAAACACGTGCAAAATCGGTGCGGCGGTGCACCGTGCACGCGTGATGCTGCCGACGACATGTACGTACGTATGTGCGAGAGAGAGGGGAGCATAACTGTACGTACACGGCCGCCTGGAGCATAACGCATGCAGTGTCTGTCGTCGTCACAGCGAGCTGTACTACGTCGAAGGAGTAACAGGAAACGCTTTGCTAAGGGTGTGTTTGGTTAAGGTACCAACTGTCATGGAATGGAATGGTTTCATTTCAGAGGAACGGGTCCATTCCATTCATGTGTTTGGTAGTAGTAAAAGGGAGGAACGGGTTGGTTCCGTTCCGGTGTTTGGTTGGAAGCACGGAATGAAAAATGAAATGACATAAAATTCAAAATTTCAGTAGCATTTCGAAATTCCCAAAAGCAACCAAAGTACAATAGAGTCATACATGTCCAGTGCACATACTTCAGCCACACACGTTAAGTTCACATATGAAATCTCCAAAAGCCCGTAGGTGATTCGATCTCTTTCATGCATTGGCCCATAGGTAATCCGTGGTCTTCTTTTCCTTATTATAGCCCGAACAATGACCACCATTGCAGCTAGTGCAACAAAAACAACAGCTCCCCTAACCATCTTTTTTTTTGTTCATCTTCTTGACCATCTACAAGTGATGCATACAATAAAAAATATGGCTACCAATGATGCTTACATCAATATATATATTGCAAAGATACACTGGACAGCATGTATTTTGGTACAGATTAGGAAAAGAGACCACTGATTTTAACAACATAAAGCAACAAAAGTGAATCAAGAACAACCATGAGTCATCACAATAATCTCTCCATCTCTGTGTATCACTCTCGGCTGGGCATATCCATGAGCAGCAGGAGCATATACAAGGGGAAGGAATTGAGGTTTGTACCTTGAGATTGGGTTGTTCTGCTGGGCCTCTGGTACCGCTCTCAGCCCGCCGGAAGCCGCCGCCCCGCTGCTATTCCTCTGCAAGCCACAAAACCCGTAGATCCAGATCGAGCCCCCCTGGTCTTCTGCAAATCGTGAGAGGAAAGAGAGGAGTCAGCGGGCAGAGAGGAAAGGAAGGAGGTGGCCAGCGGGGAAGTGATGGATTGGCCGGCGGGGAAGGGAGGAATCGGCCGGCGCGGCTCAGATCATGGAGGGGAAGAGAGGAGGGGGAGGCGGCGCACCTGGGAGTGAGAGGCGATAGGGTTGCGAGAGTGCGAGAAGGCGAGCGGTTCCGCGTGGTCCGGCCGTTTTCAAGGTCTCACCTTGTTCCGCATCTGGGCCGAATATTCGGTCCGCAGGAACGAGTTGGTGCCGTCCCATATGTCCAACTGAACGCGAGAACGATGTTTGGGAACGGGTCGGACCCATGCCATTTCAGTCCATGACCCCAACCAAACACATCCTAACAGAAACTACAGGAAACGCTAGTTGACCTTTGCGTTTTCGCGGCTATATCCTCTGCGTGTTGTTTAATGGGAATGTATACGCATGTATGCTTCTACTTCTACGTGTTTATTATTATATTATTATCTTTCAGATGCTGGTATATGAGAAGTATGCAGACTATTTGATGTGTACTACGTTTCTTAGACACTTTTGCTTCGGTACAACCCTCTTAAACATATCAACGGATGAGATATATCCACGTCCCTTCATAATAAAGACTAGAATGGTCTTTTTAATTTAAAAATACTTTGCCCAAGCCGAGTGCGCCGATACGCAGCCTATGTACGTCCTGCTCGTGCACGTGGCATACTCAAACCGTATTTGACACCCTCAACTTTTTTTCTCTCTCTCTTTCTTAATCTTCAAACAAAAAGTGCTCCGCGGGAGAGTAAAGGGGAGCACTACGCGTCTACCGGTAGACGTCTAGTAAACATCCACCACTTTGACAGCCGTCGGATCTCCGCGCGCGAGCCGTCCGATCTAACTCCTCACACGCAGCTCGTCGCCTTCCCGACACACTAATTCCTGAAACAACAAACCAGTTGCAGAAACAACGGCCGCATTGCAGAAACAATCCTGAAACAATGATCGCGTTGCAGAAACAATTCCTGAAACAACGGCCACGTTGCAGAAGCAATTCCTGAAACAACGGCCGCGTTGCAGAAACAATTTCTGAAACAACGGCTGCGTTGCAGAAACAACTACTATGTTGCAGAAATTTTGAAGATCCACCCTCGAACACCCGCACACGAAAGCGGCGGTGCCTCCAGCATCTCCTTCAGGAAAGCTCGGCGACAATGCGGTCTGCAACAGGGGCTGAGTTGCAGAAACGCTTCTAAAACACGGGTCAAGTTGCAGGAAAGTGAAGTGACAGAGGTTGGCTACTTACCGACACGGACACGCCATGGAGATTGAGGATGCAAAGCTTAACGAGAGGATAAGGACTGGGTGGCTGTAGAGGAATCTAGAGAGCACTTCTACACCGTGCGATCAAGTTAGATCAGATGGCAGCTAGACCGGCCAACGCAACCGTGGGTTTCAGCCGGTTGAACCTAAGACTTTCCCGAGAGTAAAACCCCAAACCTCAAGGTTTGGTTCAAGTTCTATTAGCCAATTAGGACAAGTTACTTGTTGTGCCCATTTGCTTTTTTTTTCACTTCTATGTGGCAAATATGACTTCATGAACTTTCAGGCCAGTTTTTGTCGTGTTTTTTTTAAACCAGGGTTTTCTTTTTCCTTTTTCTTTTTTCTTTTTCTATTTTTTTCAAATGTGTGTAAAAAATCAAATTCGCAAACTTTTTCTCTAATTTGTGAATCTTTTTAAATTTCTCAAACATTTTTTTAAATCTATGATTTTTTTAAAAAAAATCTGTAAATAGTTAGATTTCTTTACAAAAAAATCACATTTTTTTTAAAATCTCACATATATGTAGATGTTTTTTTTTTTGCAAATTCTGCAAAAAGAATTACAAACCTACCATCATCACATGCGCCCTGGTCGAGCTCTACCAAACCCACACCCAAACCCGATGGGTCTGTACACTGCACAACAGAGTCCATTCTCAGCCACCATTTGAACAAAAAATGAGGTTGGCATTTTATTTAATGTTTTATTGTTACTTTGTACGTACCCAATAAGTCGCGCCAGACATTTCTGAAGGGACAATGATATGAGCATTCTCTAGACTGCTATATATAGGTAGAGCTCACCTCACACACGCTCGACTAGACGAGGTTGTACAAAAAAGCTAGCAAGCTGCGCTGTCTAGCATTTGTGTCGTGCATACAAGGCATGATACGTGCTGCTCAGTTTGAGTCTGCTTGTCTACTGCGCTAGTGGGCCAATGTAACTCTGTTATTTATTATGCTACTATGGCCGATCTCTCTCTCACAATATGCACAGCAAACTAGATGCAACCGCTCAAAAAAAAAAAGCAAACTAGATGCAATAATTTCTAAGAAAACTCGTCGCCAAAAATATTCAAGTCATGTAAAATAATATTATTGTCAATTATTAATTTAATCGGGCGACCCCTGGTTAACCCACGGGCACAAACTCATACTCATACCCTACCCACTACTAATCAAGTTTCCCATGGGTATAATCCATGGGCGGAGAGCACGAGTCATACCCTACCCATTCGGGGTAGGGTGCCCATGGGAGGCCATACCCATGGGTCGAATTGCCCGGTTGAGATGGGAGTGATGACATCGCTTAGTTGGGCCAAGGTCTAAGTGTTTTTTTATTTTTCTTCTCTTTTTTTTTCAATATTATTTTCTCCTTTGCGAACTTATTATTCTTTTTGAAACATATAAAAAATTTGAAAATTGTTTTGAATACCAAAAAATGTTTTTTTTTCAAATATTCTTTACAATTTTAAAACATCTTCTGGAATTTTCAAAAATATTCATGTTTTCGAATTTTTTGTTCACAAATTTATGAAATGTTTGAATTTTAGAAAAATTGATAGATTTTGAAAAAAGTACGTAGTTTTCATTTTATGTTCAAAATTTTAATCAATTATTAGGATTTTTAAACAATTTTGAAAAAAGTGTTCAAGTTTGTAAAATTTTCATAGACATTTTGATATTCCAAAATTGTTGACAAATTTTAAGAAATGGTTAGGACATAAGAAATCTTCATGTTGATTGATAGAGATGGAGATTGCAAATAATAGAAGCATTCAAATTAGGAAAAAAATACATGCTCATGGGTGCACCCGTTTGGCCTAGTCACACTCCTCTCAACTGGTGGGTTTTATCAAGTATGGATAAATGAGCCTAACTTATTGCAGCAGTCTAACATAGACATATGAGGCATTCATGTCAGGTTGAACGACTTCCGACACCGTTTGCATGTTGCGACACGTCCAACCATTTATCGGCCCTTTTTCACCGAGAAAACTCCAGAAAATGCAAAACTTATCGAAAATGCAAACAACTTTGGCATGAGGCCTTGAATTGGTCGTAGAAGCTAGTGGAATTTTTTGGTCCATTTGCAGGATGTCAAAAAACAACGTGCTTTCAAACAAACCCTTCTGGCCCTATTCGAAGACACTCCATTGAACATGGTCTTTTTTAAGACATCCTTGAACTGACCCCAACTTCTGCAAATAGGTGGACATACCCATGGTAGGCATCCATGTCTAATTTGAACAACTTTTGACACTGTATGCAAGTTGCGATACGGCTGACCATTTATCGCCTTTTTAACCGAGAAAACTCCAGAAAATGTAAAACTTATCGAAAACCCAAAAAACTTGTCATGGTGTCTTGAATTGGTTATACAAAGCCATGAAAAAATTGGGCCATTCAAGGGATGTGGAGAAACGAGGTGCTCCCAAACGGACCCTTCTGACCTACCCAAATACTCTCCGTTGAACATGGTATTTTTTGGAAATTTCAGGACTGACCCAACTTTTGCAAGTAGGTGGGAATGCCCTGTTAGGCATTCATGCCAGGTTTGAATGAATTCCGATGTTGTTTGCACGTTGCGACACATTTGACCATTTATCACTCTTTTTAGACCTAGCTAATGCTATAAAATGCAAAATTTGTCGAAAAACAAAATAACTTGACATGGTGACTTAAATTGGTCATACAAGAATGGAAAAAATTGGGGAATTTCCAGGATGTCGATAACAATGTGCTCTCTGACGAAGCCTTCTGGCCAACCCGAACACCCTCCGTTCAACATGGTCCATTATTGAACATTCTTCACATGATCCGAACTTTTGCAAGTGGGTGGGCATGCCCATGGCAGGCATACATGTCAAGTTCGAATGATTTTCCAACACTATATGCAAGTTGCGACATGTTCGGCCATTTATCGGCCTTTTTTGACTGAGAAAACTCCATAAATACAAACAAAAAAAATCGAAAACCAAAACAACTTGGCATGGTGCCTTGAATTGCTCATACAAGGCCGTGGAAAAAATTGGGCTCGTTTCGAGGATTTCAAAAAATAACATGCTCTCAGACGGACCCTTCTCACCTACCCTCGCACTGTCATTCTTTTTTCGGTGAATTTTCCCCTGTTTTCTGGCACGACAATGTGCCGGCCAAGTCGGGCGGTTTCCTGTGCGTGGCACTGTCTACTTGACGCTACTCCTCGAACGTACGAAATTTCCTATTTTGCCGCATTTTACGCCAAATAGTTGGGTAATCACACACACGATCATATGATGGGCCGGCCCATCTGAGCGTTCGAGCCACCGGCATTGTGAATCTTCTGAAAGGTTCCTTGCCGGTTTTAGGAACCTTGCTAGTTCTTTCTGTTTTGGTTTTGTTTATATTTTTTTCCTTTTTTATTTTGTGTTTCTTCTGAAAAAAAACATAAATTTCATAAAATGTTCAACATATTAAAAGTCTGTTCATTTTTTCTTCAAAAAATGACCGGAATATCTAAATTTCGATGATGTTTTGAAGAATTGTTCACATTTTAGAAAACAAAACAACATTTTTTTAATTTTTTCATGTTTTCCAAAAATTGTTCGGAGTTTCAAAATTTTCTTAACACTTTCAAAAACTGTTTGCAATTTCAAAAAATGTTTGGAACTTCATAATTTGTTAGTGTTTTCATAAAAGTTCAGAGTTTCAAGTTTGCTTGTGTGAACAACTTTTTAAAAACAGGGAAAATTTGGATTTTGTTCGCATTTTTTAGAAGTTGTTTGGAATTTCAAAATGTGTCCAATTTATAAAGATTATTCATGTTTTCAGAATTTTTTCTCATTTTAAATATTTTTCACAGATTCAAAAAAAGTTCGCAAAAAAGAAAATTCGTGTATTTCAGAAAATGTTTGCATTTTGAAATTTGTTTTGTAATTTCGAAAAAATTGGTTTTCAAAAATTATTCGCAAAATCTAAGAAATATTCGGTATTTAAAAGTTCACAAGTTTTAGTGAAATGGTTGAAATTTTATAAATGTTGTTTCAAATGTGTTACTATTGTGTTAGAAAGGGCAGGCTAAGGTTAGGACACAAGCTGCTAACTGCTTGGGTGGTTAGTGAGAGAATATCCTATGGAAACCAAGTTTCAAAGAAAACTTCGTGGAAACCACATTTAAAAGTTTTGGAAAAACCTGAGAAAAATACAGGATATTTAGAGGGTGATGTTCTATTTGTTGGAATATGCCCTAGAGGCAATAATAAATGGTTATTCTTATATTTCTTTGTTCATGGTAATTGTCTATTGTTCATGCTATAATTGTATTGTCCGGAAATCGTAATACATGTGTGAATGCATAGACCACAACGTGTCCCTAGTAAGCCTCTAGTTGACTAGCTCGTTGATCAACAGATAGTCATGGTTTCCTAACTATGGACATTGGATGTCGTTGATAACGGGATCACATCATTAGGAGAATGATGTGATGGACAAGACCCAATCCTAAGCATAGCACAAAAGATTGTGTAGTTTCGTTTGCTAGAGCTTTCCAATGTCAAGTATTTTTTCCTTAGACCATGAGATCGTGCAACTCCCGGATACCGTAGGAGTGCTTTGGGTGTGCCAAACGTCACAACATAACTGGGTGACTATAAAGGTGCACTACGGGTATCTCCGAAAGTGTCTGTTGGGTTGGCACGGATCGAGACTGGGATTTGTCACTCCGTGTGACGGAGAGGTATCTCTGGGCCCACTCGGTAATGCATCATCATAATGAGCTCAATGTGACTAAGGCGTTAGTCACGGGATCATGCATTGCGGTACGAGTAAAGAGACTTGCCGGTAACGAGATTGAACAAGGTATTGGGATACCGACGATCGAATCTCGGGCAAGTAACATACCAATTGACAAAGGGAATTGCATACGGGATTGATTGAATCCTCGACATCGTGGTTCATCCGATGAAATCATCGTGGAACATGTGGGAGCCAACATGGGTATCCAGATCCCGCTGTTGGTTATTGACCGGAGAGGCGTCTCGGTCATGTCTACATGTCTCCCGAACCCGTAGGGTCTACACACTTAAGGTTCGGTGACGCTAGGGTTGTAGAGATATGTGTATGCGGAAACCCGAAAGTTGTTCGGAGTCCCGGATGAGATCCCGGACGTCACGAGGAGTTCCGGAATGGTCCGGAGGTGAAGAATTATATATAGGAAGTCAAGTTTCGGCCACCGGAAAAGTTTCGGGGGTTACCGGTATTGTACCGGGACCACCGGAAGGGTCCCGGGGGTCCACCGGGTGGGGCCACCTATCCCGGAGGGCTCCATGGGATGAAGTGGGAAGGGAACCAGCCCCTAGTGGGCTGGGCGCCCCCTCATGGGCGTCCCCCCATGCGCCTAGGGTTGGAAACCCTAGGGTGGGGGGGCTTCCCACTTGCCTTGGGGGGCAAGGCACCCCCCTGGCCGCCGCCCCCACCATCCAGATGGGTTTGGCCGGCGCCCCCCCTCCCAGGGGGCCTATATAAAGGGGGGGAGGGAGGGCAAGAACATCTCAGCCTTGGGCGCCTCCCTCCTCCCCTGCAACACCTCTCCCTCTCGCAGAAGCTCGGCGAAGCCCTGCCGAGACCCGCTACATCCACCACCACGCCGTCGTGCTGCTGGATCTCCATTAACCTCTCCTTCCCCCTTGCTGGATCAAGAAGGAGGAGATGTCGCTGTACCGTACGTGTGTTGAACGCGGAGGTGCCGTCCGTTCGGCACTCGGTCATCGGTGATTTGGATCACGGCGAGTACGACTCCGTCATCCACGTTCATTGGAACGCTTCCGCTCGCGATCTACAAGGGTATGTAGATGCACTCCTTTCCCCTCGTTGCTAGTATACTCCATAGATGCATCTTGGTGAGCGTAGGAAAAATTTAAAATTATGCTACGATTCCCATCACTATTGCCATGAAAAGAACAAATACAGCAATGAATAGTGATGTGTATTGTTCGGCACTATTCAATGCTGATTTTGTTTTTTTGTACCTCGTAAATGCTAATGTGTTTGAACTTGGGAATTTCACATGGTAATAGAACATCACACTCTTAGCATCTCTTTTTTTTTTAGATTTTTTCGAAACTTTAAAACATCGTAGGTATTTGATACCGGTGCGGTTGCTCATATTTGTAACTCAAAGCAGGAACTACGAAATAAACGGAGACTGGCGAAGGACGAGGTGACGATGCGCGTCGGGAATGGTTCCAAGGTCGATGTGATCGCCGTCGGCACGCTACCTCTGCATCTACCAACGGGATTAGTTTTAAACCTCAATAATTGTTATTTAATGCCAGCTTTGAGCATGAACATTGTATCTGGATCTCGTTTAATTCGAGATGGCTACTCATTTAAATCCGAGAATAATGGTTGTTCTATTTATTTGAGAGATATGTTTTATGGTCATGCCCCGCTGGTCAATGGTTTATTTTTGATGAATCTCGAACGTGATGTTACACATGTTCATAGTGTGAATACCAAAAGATGTAAAGTTGATAACGATAGTCCCACATACTTGTGGCACTGCCGCCTTTGTCACATTGGTGTCAAGCGCATGAAGAAGCTCCATGCAGATGGACTTTTGGAGTCTCTTGATTACGAATCATTTGACACGTGCGAACCATGCCTCATGGGTAAGATGACCAAGACTCCGTTCTCCGGAACAATGGAGCGAGCGACCAACTTATTGGAAATCATACATACCGATGTGTGTGGTCCAATGAGTGTTGAGGCTCGCGGAGGATATCGTTATGTTCTCACTCTCACTGATGACTTAAGTAGATATGGGTATGTCTACCTAATGAAACACAAGTCTGAAACCTTTGAAAAGTTCAAGGAATTTCAGAGTGAGGTTGAGAATCAACATGACGGGAAAATAAAATTCTTACGATCAGATCGTGGTGGAGAATATTTAAGTCACGAATTTGGTACACACTTAAGGAAATGTGGAATAGTTTCACAACTCACGCCGCCTGGAACACCTCAGAGAAATGGTGTGTCCGAACGTCGTAATCGCACTCTATTGGATATGGTGCGATCTATGATGTCTCTTACCGATTTGCCGCTCTCATTTTGGGGCTATGCTTTAGAGACTGCCGCATTCACTTTAAATAGGGCTCCGTCTAAATCCGTTGAGACGACACCGTATGAATTATGGTTTGGGAAGAAACCTAAGCTGTCGTTTCTAAAAGTTTGGGGATGCGATGCTTATGTCAAGAAACTTCAACCTGAAAAGCTCGAACCCAAGTCGGAAAAATGCGTCTTCATAGGATACCCTAAGGAAACTATTGGGTATACCTTCTACCTCAGATCCGAAGGCAAGATCTTCGTTGCCAAGAACGGGTCCTTTCTGGAGAAGGAGTTTCTGTCGAAAGAATTGAGTGGGAGGAAAGTGGAACTTGATGAGGTGATAGTCACCCCTTCCGTGCCGGAAAGTAGCGCAGCGCGGGAAGATGTTCCTGTGGTGCCTACACCGACTGGGGAGGAAGTTAATGATGATGATCATGAAGCTTCGGATCAAGTTGCCACTGAACTTCGTAGGTCCACAAGGACACGTTCCGCACCAGAGTGGTACGGCAACCCTGTCCTGGAAATCATGTTGTTAGACAACGGTGAACCTTCGAACTATGAAGAAGCGGTGGCAGGCCCGGATTCCGACAAATGGCTAGAAGCCATGAAATCCGAGATAGGATCCATGTATGAAAACGAAGTATGGACTTTGACTAACTTGCCCGATGATCGGCGAGCCATAGAAAACAAATGGATCTTTAAGAAGAAGACGGACGCGGATGGTAATGTGACCATCTACAAAGCTCGACTTGTCGCTAAGGGTTATCGACAAGTTCAAGGGGTTGACTACGATGAGACTTTCTCACCCATAGCGAAGCTGAAGTCCGTCCGAATCATGTTAGCAATTGCCGCATACTATGATTATGAGATATGGCAGATGGACGTCAAAACGGCATTCCTTAACGGCTTCCTTAAGGAAGAGTTGTATATGATGCAGCCGGAAGGTTTTGTCGATCCTAAGAATGCTAACAAAGTATGCAAGCTCCAGCGCTCAATCTATGGGCTGGTGCAAGCATCTCGGAGTTGGAACATTCGCTTTGATGAGATGATCAAAGCGTTTGAGTTTACACAGATTTATGGAGAAGTCTGTGTTTACAAGAAAGTGAGTGGGAGCTCTGTAGCATTTCTCATATTATATGTGGATGACATACTATTGATGGGAAATGATATAGAATTCTTGGAAAGTATTAAGGCCTATTTTAATAAGTGTTTTTCAATGAAGGACCTTGGAGAAGCTGCTTATATATTAGGCATCAAGATCTATAGAAATAGATCGAGACGCCTCATTGGTCTTTCGCAGAGTACATACCTTGACAAGATATTGAAGAAGTTCAATATGGATCAGTCCAAGAAGGGGTTCTTGCCTGTATTGCAAGGTGTGCAGTTGAGCACGGCTCAATGCCCGACCACGGCAGAAGATATAGAAAAGATGAGTGTCATCCCCTATGCCTCGGCCATAGGGTCTATTATGTATGCCATGCTGTGTACCAGACCTGATGTAAACCTTGCCGTGAGTTTGGTAGGAAGGTACCAAAGTAATCCCGGCATGGAACACTGGACAGCGGTCAAGAATATCCTAAAGTACCTGAAAAGGACTAAGGATATGTTTCTCGTTTATGGAGGTGACGAAGAGCTCATCGTAAAGGGTTACGTCGACGCTAGCTTCGACACAGATCTAGATGACTCGAAGTCACAAACCGGATACGTGTATATTTTGAATGGAGGAGCAGTAAGCTGGTGCAGTTGCAAGCAAAGCGTCGTGGCGGGATCTACATGTGAAGCGGAGTACATGGCAGCCTCGAAGGCAGCACAGGAAGCAGTCTGGATGAAGGAGTTCATTACCGACCTAGGGGTGATTCCCAATGCGTCGGGCTCGATGACTCTCTTCTGTGACAACACTGGAGCTATTGCCCTTGCGAAGGAGCCCAGGTTTCACAGGAAGACTAGGCATATCAAGCGTCGCTTCAACTCCATTCGTGAAAGTGTTCAAAATGGAGACATAGATATTTGTAAAGTACATACGGACCTGAATGTAGCAGATCCGTTGATTAAACCTCTCCCTAGAGCAAAACATGATCAACACCAGGACGCAATGGGTGTTCGATTCATCACAATGTAACTAGATTATTGACTCTAGTGCAAGTGGGAGACTGTTGGAAATATGCCCTAGAGGCAATAATAAATGGTTATTATTATATTTCTTTGTTCATGATAATTGTCTATTGTTCATGCTATAATTGTATTGTCCGGATATCGTAATACATGTGTGAATGCATGGACCACAACGTGTCCCTAGTAAGCCTCTAGTTGACTAGCTCGTTGATCAACAGATAGTCATGGTTTCCTGACTATGGACATTGGATGTCGTTGATAACGGGATCACATCATTAGGAGAATGATGTGATGGACAAGACCCAATCCTAAGCATAGCACAAAAGATCGTGTAGTTTCGTTTGCTAGAGCTTTTCCAATGTCAAGTATTTTTTCCTTAGACCATGAGATCGTGCAACTCCCGGATACCGTAGGAGTGCTTTGGGTGTGCCAAACGTCACAACGTAACTGGGTGACTATAAAGGTGCACTACGGGTATCTCCAAAAGTGTCTGTTGGGTTGGCACGGATCGAGACTGGGATTTGTCACTCCGTGTGACGGAGAGGTATCTCTGGGCCCACTCGGTAATGCATTATCATAATGAGCTCAATGTGACTAAGGCGTTAGTCACGGGATCATGCATTGCGGTACGAGTAAAGAGACTTGCCGGTAACGAGATTGAACAAGGTATTGGGATACCGACAATCGAATCTCGGGCAAGTAACATACCGATTGACAAAGGGAATTGCATACGGGATTGATTGAATCCTCGACATCGTGGTTCATCCGATGAAATCATCGTGGAACATGTGGGAGCCAACATGGGTATCCAGATCCCGCTGTTGGTTATTGACCGGAGAGGCGTCTCGGTCATGTCTACATGTCTCCCGAACCCGTAGGGTCTACACACTTAAGGTTCGGTGACGCTAGGGTTGTAGAGATATGTGTATGCGGAAACCCAAAAGTTGTTCGGAGTCCCGGATGAGATCCCGGACGTCACGAGGAGTTCCGGAATGGTCCGGAGGTGAAGAATTATATATAGGAAGTCAAGTTTCGGCCACCGGAAAAGTTTCGGGGGTTACCGGTATTGTACCGGGACCACCGGAAGGGTCCCGGGGGTCCACCGGGTGGGGCCACCTATCCCGGAGGGCTCCATGGGCTGAAGTGGGAAGGGAACCAGCCCCTAGTGGGCTGGGCGCCCCCTCATGGGCGTCCCCCCATGCGCCTAGGGTTGGAAACCCTAGGGTGGGGGGGCTTCCCACTTGCCTTGGGGGGCAAGGCACCCCCTGGCCGCCGCCCCCCCATCCAGATGGGTTTGGCCGGCGCCCCCCCCTCCCAGGGGGCCTATATAAAGGGGGGGGGAGGGAGGGCAAGAACATCTCAGCCTTGGGCGCCTCCCTCCTCCCCTGCAACACCTCTCCCTCTCGCAGAAGCTCGGCGAAGCCCTGCCGAGACCCGCTACATCCACCACCACGCCGTCGTGCTGCTGGATCTCCATTAACCTCTCCTTCCCCCTTGCTGGATCAAGAAGGAGGAGACGTCGCTGTACCGTACGTGTGTTGAACGCGGAGGTGCCGTCCGTTCGGCACTCGGTCATCGGTGATTTGGATCACGGCGAGTACGACTCCGTCATCCACGTTCATTGGAACGCTTCCGCTCGCGATCTACAAGGGTATGTAGATGCACTCCTTTCCCCTCGTTGCTAGTATACTCCATAGATGCATCTTGGTGAGCGTAGGAAAAATTTAAAATTATGCTACGATTCCCATCACTATTGCCATGAAAAGAACAAATACAGCAATGAATAGTGATGTGTATTGTTCGGCACTATTCAATGCTGATTTTGTTTTTTTGTACCTCGTAAATGCTAATGTGTTTGAACTTGGGAATTTCACATGGTAATAGAACATCACACTCTTAGCATCTCTTTTTTTTAGATTTTTTCAAAACTTTAAAACATCGTTTCCATGTAGTTTTCATTGGTTTCCACTGAAACTTGGTTTCCGTGTGATATTTTCTCGGTGGTTAGCAGCTCTCATTCATGGCTAGAGGACCGCCAATTCGAGTCTTGGCAGCAGCAACACCCCTGTTTTTTGCGACTTAAAAGTCATGCTCTGTTTCGGTACCTGCTAGGGGCCAGCCCAGTAGCGGCCCATCTGTGGAGAGAGGATTTGCAGCACCCGAGCTGCAGTGCTCTCTATATTTGAACATTTTGAAATTCGTATTTTTGAAACATATACACATTCCAAATACCCGTGGCAAGTTTTGGTAGAAATATCATTTTGTTATGAGCTATAAAAAACAAAATTCCAACAGTATATAGGAGAAAAAGGGTTCCATTTCTGTTAGAATTTTATTTTTTCTGTATTTCCCAAAATTCAAAGTATTTATTTTCCAGATTTTTACCGGGCCTTAGAAATATGTGTATGTATTCACGTATTTGTTTTAATATTTTTTTAGTACTGGAAGTATCTTTTTCAAAAAATTCAAATACCAAGAGCCATGGAGCTCGGTAGTTTTTGGCACTTTTCGGTCATCTATGTGTCTGCCCGTACATATATACGGGGTATACATCCCGATTGGCGATCTACCATACATACGAATTGTCAAATGTCCATATTGCTCTTTATACGTTTTGTGAGGGGGTTGCACTGAAGCGGAACTCCTTTTTAAAATGGACGGCGCCGGCATCTCTTGCTTGCATCATCAACACAACCCCCTTCCTCACTGTAGGCTCAAAGCAACACCCGTTTTTGTTGGTAGCACTATGTCCTCGTGCTTGCAGGATCGGCGGTGCTCACAACATCACCTCGGTGCACTCGTAATATCTTGTCCTCATGGCCATAGCATCTATTGTGGCATCCCTAGCTAGCTCGAAGAAGCGCCCATCGCCTCTGGTAGCACCACATCCTCGCGTTGGCAGGTTGTAGCACTAGTAGCCATCTGTTGCAGGATCACTGGTGGCCGGTCTTCCAGTCACGAGTGGGCACCTGTAGCAGGACCGGACTCGTAGCATCGACAGTTGGCCCTCGCAGCATGGACAAAACAGTGGTGGCTGATGCATAGATCTCGTCTAGGATAGCAGTAGTGGAGGGAAGGGGATAAGCTGCCATGGTGACGACTTGCAACCTTAGAGAGAGAGAGAGAGAGAGAGAGAGAGAGAGAGAGAGGATGAGGGGATCGATTTGGGGTGAGGGGGGGGGGGATAAAAGCAATGGGCTACAAAAGATACGGATAAACAACAGTGAAGAAAGAGCGGCATGGTGTCCACATGCACGTGGCGGCTCATCAAGGCGGCCCAGCGTAGCGCGCCGGTCAGCCACCCAATAGAATCCTTTACCTTCTAAAATATGCATGGATACATCATGTTTTCAAAATACAAGACAATCTTATTTCTTATTGTTTTCCATCTTTTCTTTTTGAAGGGATGATGTTCGGGTTAATTCATGCTAACTATGATTACATCTCACAAAAAAAACTGGTCCGCATGGAGTTTTCCGAGAGTGAACTGACTGGAGCCGTTACATGCAAATCAAGAATGAATTTACTGGACCCTAAAAAAAAGAAAAATGAGTTTGATGGGCCTGAGAAATGTTGATGTAATGTGTCTATGCATTGTTTTCTTTTTAGAGAGGGTGGGGGTAAATTTTATTACATTTTTTGAGGTGGGGTTTCCGTTGCGGCTGATATAACACGCGGCAGCTATGTGTCGCCCGTACCTATTCCTAATAGGAATCGCATACGAGCGACCACTACAGGCTGGCCCATTTAGCGCGGTAGTCTCTGCCGCTCGTAGGGGTCGCTGTAGCTTCGCTCAGTCCGCTATTCTCCGTTTTTTGTTATTCGTTTTGTTTTGTTTTTTCGTTGATTTTTTTTTTATTTTTTCACGGTTTCTTCGGGGTATTCCTTCAGTTTACTTTGGTTTTCTTTGTTTTCCTCATTAATTTTTCTTTCTTTTTTCTTTCTTACTTCGTTATACTTGTTTTTTTTGCTTTTTTCTTGGTTTCCTTTGGTTTTTTTGCTTTTCTTTTTGTTTCTTGGTGTTTTTTTATCGTTATCTTTTTTTGAAGTCTAGTTTTTTCTCGATATACAGCGTATGTTTTAGAGCACACGTGAAACATTTTTCTAATACTCGTTGAATATTTTCCAAACACATGATGTACATCTTTAAAAAATTACGCGGTAACATTTTCAAAATATACGTTGTGCATTTATTTAGTGATATAAACATTTTCTTACTATCCAAACATTTATATATTTGAATAGAATCATTTTTTCATTTTTTTGAATATTTGAACTCTATTTTCTTCTGATAATACACTCTCTTTCTTTTGAGACTCAAGCATAAACTCTCTCTCTCTCTCTCTCTCTCTCTCTCCCTCTCTTTGAATGCACAATTTTTATTTTCTTGAGACAATTTACATGATTCATATCTCTTAAAACATAATCATCCTTTATATATTTGAATTCTTGGCAGCAAGACCTTTAAAACAAGCTCTTGGATACATTTCAACAATTTTTTTTGCAACGAGTGAAATTAGTTCTTTTAGTCAAGTGAAATATGTTTTCGAGAATGAGTGAAATATTTTTTTTGAAACAAGTGAAATAATTTTTTGAATTGAGAAATATTGATTTTTGGAAAATGTCCAAACTGATCAATTTTTGAATTGAGTGAAACATCGATATTTGAATTGAAATAATCAGTCAACCTGCCCTAACCTATCTCCACGAGAAAATCGTAAACCCGTCCCCATCCTCGTCACGGTGCACTGGGCTACTTTTTGCCCATCCACTAAACCCGCCAGGTCTTCTAAACCCACCGGAAATTGGCATATTTAAGCAAACATAGTAGCAACAAAGAATAGCGTTTCAGCTATAAAAAGAGCATATTTCAGCAGCACAACTTGAGTAAATTTCAACACAATACAAATAACACATGGTTCAGTAGCTGCAAGGAGCATATTTCAGCAGCATAACTTGAGCAAAAAGATCAATAACAACAGCTACAAGGAACACTTTTCAGCCCAATACAATACCCCATTTCAGCAACAAACATGAGCATATTTCAGCCATACATGGCTTAAGATGTCCAATTACACAAGTTTTGAAATAGAATTCATGGTTTACACAAGAAAAAAAAGCTTATCTTGCTGGTATTTTGGGTTTCGAGTTCCGGGACTACTGAAACGGGTGTAAACCCACCAAAAATGCCGGTTCTATAATGTGTGCAGCAACAGCCCCGCGGGGATGAAAAGACACCAATCCGCGTCCTCTAATAGAGGAAAAACCCACGGGGACGCTGGTTTCGGGGCCCATTGCCATCTTGAATTGTGGTACATGGCTTTCAAAGGCTGGCCATGCAAAATTAAACTATGAAGTTACATGCTAGCCATGTTTTCAATCTACGCTACTCTTCATCAACGGCGGCTTCTACTTGCCGACTGTCTACTGCTTTTGCCCGGTTCGGCGAGGGAGGGGCAATGATAGCGGTGCGCCTTCATCTCGCTTCGTTGCTTGTAGTCGTCGCTAGTGGCCTACGGATCTAGATGTAACTTTTATTATATCTGGTGTTTGTTGTACTGCCATGATTATGATTGAAGATGAATAAATTGAAACTTTTTTTAAAAAAAAGTTACAAGCTGGTTCTCACGAAAAAGAAAGTTACATGGTGGTTACAGAATTTCTCTCTTATAGTTCTCCGCGTGTCTGCATCTGTACTATATATATGTTCAAAGGGAAAAAAAGATGATGCCAAATATAATAGGGAAATGTTTGTGAGCGGCGGACCGGCCGAAGCTTGGGCCGGTCGCGCACGCATCGTTGGATGAGAATGAATCCATCGCCCTCCGCCTGCTCCACGTAGCACTGGCCCACCCATCGCTTCGCCACGCCTATCTTATCTCTTCGCAGAAGATTTTTATCATCCACTCATTCCCTTTCTCCCTGCTCGCGACCAGGCCCGGCCCATAGGCCGGGCAAACGGGGCGCCCGCCCTGGGCCCCCAGGTGGCTGGGGCCCCGGCCGAGGTAAGTAGGCTGGCCCAAGGAATATGCAATGGAAAAAAGGGCCCGAGGAACCGTGCTAGGGAAAGCCCCAAGGAATTTCCTAACGGACGCTCGTCGCGTCAAATTGTCGAGGCTTCGCACATAGGCGAGCGAACTAGCGATCAAGATGGGCCGGCCCAGTTACGAGATAGTGCAAGCGGTACTGCGTCCGGTTTTGGGAACCTTCTGGAGGGTTCCCTAACGGTTTTGGGAACCTTCTAGAAGGTTCTTGAACCGGGTTTTCACCGGTTTTTTCCGTTTGTTTTTTCTGTTTCTGTTTCTTTTGTTCTTTTACTTTCTTTGTTTTTCTGTTTCTTTATTTCATTTTTCAATTCCTTTTTCTTCTCTATTTATTTCTTTTTGTTCTCAAGAATTTCAAATTCTTTTCCAAAATTCTAAAAATGTTCCAAAGTTCAAAAAAATATTCTTTGCTATTAATTTTTGTTTACAAATTCAAAAAATGTTCTTCACTTTCTAAAAAATGTTCCCATATTATATTAAATGTTCGCTTTTCACCTGTAAGTTCAAAAAATGTTCATGTTTTCAAATTATGTTTGGGAGTTCCAAACAATATTCTAATTTCAAAATTTGTTTACCAATTTCAAAAAATGTTCATATTTTCAAATTTTGTTGCGAGTTTCCATAAATGTTTCCATTTAAAGAATTGTTCGCAAATTCCAAAAAATGTTCATGTTTCAATTTTTGTTCGGAAGTTTCAAAAAATGTACGCAAGTTTTAAAAACTATTCATGTGTTCATGTTTTGTTCGGGAGTTTCAAAAAATGTTCCCAGTTCAAAAATGTTCGAGTATCCAAAAATTATTTCCAAATTTGAAAAATGTTCCGGTTTTCAAAGAAAACTTTCACGTTTTCTATTTTTGGGAGATTTTACAAAAATGTTCCCATTTTGAAAAAATGTTTGCGTTTTTGGAATTGTTGATTTTTTCAAAGTTTATTCACAATTTCTAAAAGTGTTCGCTGTTTCATACAACTTTCACGTTTTTTTTCTAAAAAATAACGTTTTGCGTACAAACTTTTAAAGACGTTCGGATGTGCGCTCGGTTTTATTCTTAATATGTTGTGCTGCGTTAAAAACCAAGAAGCTCTCTAGGTGAACTGGCTGGCTGTACTTCTTTGAAACGTCAGGTCTCAGGTTCGAACCCTGCTAAGAGCATTTTTTTAGTTCCGTACTGGTCGCTAGCGATATGGGCCGGCCCAGTCGGGAGACCCGCCTGTGCGTCCGGTCGACATTCTGCCGCAAAGAGCGGCAGATAGGACCTCTCAAGCCCCAAACCTCACGAAAACGCTAGTCAGCCTGTTCGCACTGGACCATCGTTCTCGTCTCTTCCTCCGCTACTCCTAGAACAGCGCCGCGCCTCCCATGCCTCTCCGATCCAAGGTCGCGGCCGTGGAATCTAGGGCGCGAGTACTCCCCAATGGTCTCTACTTACTTTCTCAACGATCTGGTCACTCCCCATGAACTAGAGTTGGAGAGACCGAGATGGTACGTGTTCTTCTTTCTCGTAATCTCGTTACTCAATTCAAAGATTAACTGGTAAATAGCCCTGATCTCCGGCACTCACGATTCCACATCGCACATCGATCACATCTGCATAGGTCTTCATCTGCTCTTCATTGAATCCATATGTGAGAGAGCACTCAGGCAGGAGATTAGGAGAAAGGGGAAATTTATTCACTCCATGGCCTCATCTTCTTGTTCGTGCTGACTCT
This sequence comes from Triticum aestivum, assembly GCF_018294505.1. Lineage (NCBI taxonomy): Eukaryota > Viridiplantae > Streptophyta > Magnoliopsida > Poales > Poaceae > Triticum > Triticum aestivum. The sequence continues at coordinate 480,795,799 of NC_057796.1, forward strand.
GGTTGCTGCGGCCTCTGGATCAAGCCATTTACATCCACGTCAATCTGTTTCCAGGTGCTCTAGTTCCCTCTATTAATAATGTTTATGCAGCTTGTTCAGTGACATGTCCCAGGAAAGTATTTGTCTGGTAGTGATAGAAGGAAGAGAGAAAAAAGAATAGAGGAATTGGTAGAATCCCAGAAAGATCAATTGCTAAGTTTTTCAAAACTAGTAATTCTTCTACAATTGATCCTTAGAAGAATCATTTACTGTTGGTAATTTTTATACTGTTGATAAACAGTCATTTACTGGATGGTAATTACCATCAATGTATATTCCATACTGTTCATAAGCAGACTGCTGGATGATTCTTGTGCAATGAACAACAATCATTTACTGTTGATAATTTTTATACAAGAAACTGGGACAGTCTGCTGGATGATAAGGCTAGGGATATTTTAGTTGACAAGGGCTCCGCGTTCCGTTCCAGCAACAATGTAAGTTCATGCATTAGCTTTATATCGCATGGTAAAACAATTTTTATCGTAGCAACCAGTTCAGACAAGGTTATTTATTTTGCAAAAAATAAATGATGTGTCCATTGTAACAATTAGGAAATCAATCTGTTCTGGAGCTGTTACATCAATCTATACAATGTACTGGATAGTTACATTGCTTTTGAAATATATACAAAATTGAGCTTTTGTGTGTCAAGAAGGGCCCCGTGTTCTTGTCTTGCCCCTGGGCTCCGTATATCTGTGGGCCGGCCCTGCTCGCGACGCATCTCATTCTTATCTCTTTCTCTCCCGTCTTCCGGCGACCACCAGCACCCAAGCAGAGCAGCATCACTTCTTTGTGTGAGGATGGTTGCAGATGCAATCGACGGCGGCGGGATCTGCGGACCTGGGTTGGTCAAGCTCCAACCGTGGGGACGGGGAGCTGCAACCCCTGGGTTGAGATTTGGAGGCGATGGCGACAAGTGCTGCAACCAGCAACCCGCCGGTGCTAGAGACGGCGGCGACTGGCATTCAGGCACATTTGGAGCCACTGCGACAAGTGCTAGAGATCCGGCGAGGGTCTTTTTTTGCTGGAAGCAGCCCCAAATTTTGTACCCATTTTTTTGCTACAACCGTTCTGAATTTTGCTATTATCGGTGTTGTCAATTGCTACATCCCTTTTTCTTAGCTCGGATGTGCAAAAGTGATGTTTTTTTCCGGTGGAGTTTTTTGCTACAACCATGTTTGATTTTGCTGGAACCGGATACATTTTTTGCTACATCCATGTTTTGATTTTGCTGGAACCGCACACAATTTTTGCTACATCCACCAACGGCGGTGTTGGTCGACGGCGGGGATGGCTATCTTTTTGCTGCAACCGTAGTAGGATTTTGCTACTACCGTTGGAGCTTTTTGCTACATCCATGTAAGGCGGAGCTGTGACCTCGCGAAGGCGGCGACGGCGTTTTGCTGCACCCGTTGTTTGATTTTGCTACTACCGGTGAAGTTTTTTGCTACATCCATTCAAATGGCGTTGATTGACTGGCGGCCGTCGTCGATGTAATTCCGTGCAGCGAGTATCAATGGTGAGGGGCGGCGGTGGAGCTACAACCATCGTCGTCAAGAGCTGCAACTGCAGGTGGAGTTGTTGCATGGGTCGAGGCGACAACGAGGCCGGGAGGGTGAGGACCGATGACGAGAACGACCGGCAAGGGCGGGGTCCGGCAGGCGACGAGGAAGACCGGCAAGGATGGGGATTGACGATAGGGACGGCCACCGGAGGGGACAGGAGGCGCGGTCCTCGAGCGGGACATGCGGATCCAGCCCGAACTGCGCGAGGAAGAAGAAGCTAGGGGCGATCTGTTTTTTTTGTTTGCCTGGATCCAACTGCTGCGCGGCTCACATCCAACGGCCTGGGCTAGACCGGCCGAAGATTTCGGCGGGTGTGCCGGCGCCTATAAGCGCCCAATATAAATAGTAGTAGGCATCATGGATTCCTCGCGGGATGATTATGGTCCGCGGTAATCTGCCGCCATTTTCAGCCGTTGACCGTGCCGGATACGAACTTCCCTCCGAGTCGGCGTCGGCGGCTGATCCGCCAGCCTTTATGTACAGAAGAAGAAGCAGCATCGAATCCTCCCTCCCGTCCCGTGCAAGCCGAACACCTCCGCGCGTCCTCTCCTGCCAGCAGCCCCGCCATGAAGCGAACGTTGGACGCCGCGGAGCCGAGCCCGGTATTCCTCTCCCGGGAAAAACGCCAGCGCCTCGCCCTCGAGCGCCGCCAGGCCGCCGTCGCCGACCAGCGTCGCTCCGAGCTCCCCACTCCGCCGCCTCCCCCTCACGATTCCTCCTCATCGTGCCGACACTACCAGGACCGGCACCGTGACCGCCGCGACAGAGTTCAGGACAGGAACGGCAAGGAGAAAGATCGGGCGGAGAAGGCGCGGGAGAAGGAGCTGGAGGCGATCAGGGATCAGTACCTCGGGGGATCCAAGGACAAGAAGCCCAAGACGGTCGCCAAGCCGCGGGACAGGTTCCGCTTCGACTGGGCGAGCACGGACGACACCAGCCTTGTCGACACAGCCGACGCGCCCTACCAGCCGGCGCACGGGCCCCTGCTGCTCTACGGTCGCGGCTTCCTCGCAGGCATCGACCGGCGCGAGCAGAAGAAGGCCGCGGCGGCCACGTTGCACAAGGAGTCCGGCGCCGCGGCGACGTACGACGCCCTGGACATGCGCGTGGACACGCACTGGACGGCCAAGCGCGCCGAGGAGATGACGGAGCGCGACTGGCGGATCCTGCGCGAGGACTTCGGCATCTCCTACAGGGGCTCCCGCGTGCCCCGGCCCATGCGGAGCTGGGCGGAGAGCGGGCTCGGCGCCGAGCTGCTCCGCAACGTCGACAGGGCCGGGTGCAGATCCAGATGGCCCGGCATAACCCGGGTGAGCGACCTCCGGGACGTCGATGCCGCGGGCGGCGAGGTCGGTGGTCACGAGGACGTTGAACCCGCCATAACCCCGCTCGAGCAGCACGGAGGGAAGTCACAGGACGAGAGGACGGCCAACCTCGACGGGTTCAGGAACGGCGGGTTCAACGTCCTCGTGGCCACCGACCTCGCCGCCCGCGGCATCGACGTCCCGGAGGTCGCTCACGTGATCAACTACGAGATGCCTAGCTCGATCGATCTGTACACGCATCGTATCGGGAGGACGGGCCGCGCGGGGAAGAAGGGGCTCTCGACATCGTTTTTGACACTGGTGGACACTGACATTTTCTTCGATCTTAAGCAGATGCTTGTGCAGAGCAATAGTCCCGTGCCGCCGGAGCTTGCCAGGCATGAGGCGTCCAAGTTCAAGCCGGGGTCTGTTCCTGGTAGACCTCCGAGAAGAAACAGCACCGTCCATGCATACCACTGACGGATGAGATTACCCGCGCGAAAGGAACCGAAGGTGCTTCGCCGTAATGAGATTGAACTTCTGCTAGAATGTGAGGGGTAAGATGAGGTGCAAACATTACACTAACCATTAGAACCATTTTATTGTTATTTTTTCGTTGTAAAACGAACATTTGGTTTGACGCAACTTCAATGTATTTCAGTGTTGATTTATGCAGGGTTCATCTGATGTATATGATCTTCATTTCAGTCAACATTATATTGTAGTCCTATGTGGTGACAAAACTTTCTTAATAGTTTTTTTGTATGCACTTAAGTATTCTATTTTGCAGCTTTTCGCATTCTAAGATTTCGTCCAAAGAAAGGGATCCAAAAAAATACGCAAATGTTAATGCCCACACGTGTGGCACGAAGCAACATGGCCCAAACGGCTCCATTATCATTCATTTTGCCACGTCAAAACAGATGACATCAGCGGGAATCTTTTTGGTTTTTCGGCTTAAAAATATTTTATCTCCTAATTAAAAACTCCAATTAAAAATCCGTTTTCGCCATTAAGTCCGCCTCGACGAGATCTTCAAAACTAGATCCCATGTTGATGTGTTTCGACGAATTTTTTTTTACACAAAAGTTGCCATAGTGTTTACACTAAAGTTGCCATGTGACAATTTTAGTTTATAGAGCATGGCAATCTTAGTATTTTGACCATGACAATTCCAGTACTTTGACCGTGAAAATTATTTTTTATATGAACCATGGCAATTTTAAGTGCATGTATCATGGCAATTTTAGTTTATGGTTCATGATAAGTTTAGTTTCTTAATTCTCTGTTTTATAATATGTCAAAATTTACTTTTAAATGTAGAAAAAAATAGCTGAAACATATCATGGCAACTTCAGTGTAAACACCATGGCAATTCATGTGCAATAGACATGAAAACTTTTAACCCCCCAAAAATGTCGTCGAAACATATTGATACGAGATCTAGTTTCGAAGATCTCGTCGCGATGGATTTAGGTGAAAACGGATCTTCAATCGGATTTTTCATTTAAGAGATAAAACATTTTAAAAACTAGAAATAAAAAAGATTCCCACATGCATGCACGCGGTGACGTGGCGCAGTCTGTGTGTTATAAGGCGTGTGGGCAGATGTCGCTCCCACCACACGTGTGGGCGTTATCAGCGTCCAAAAAACATCACAATTATTAAGACAAAAATATCTCAAATGTTTTAACTTTATCTTAATCATCGTACTAATACTATAATCTACTACTCACACGGGACAATTCGCGGAGGAGGAGGCGACGCCCATGGCCGCCGCCAGATATACGCAAAACTCGGGTGAGGAGTACCCCTCCACAAAATTCGATCCAAATTTTTTTGTTGCGCTCAGTTTGTGGGAGTACATACTACTGCCGGTGATTTACTGATTTCAGCAGAGATAGTAATGGTGCTGGCTTTCGACCGCATCCTCCTCTACTCTGAATTTTTGGACAATCACAACAACCTCCTGACTGCTAAGTACTCCCTCCGTTCGAAATAAGTGTCTCAACTTTGTACTAGTTCTGAGACACTTATTTCGGGACGGAGGGAGTATATGCGTGAATCTTGAACTTTGTGTGCCCTGCCGACTGAAATGAGAAGCGTGTGCACCAATGGACACAATAATGCCATCAGGTACTCTCATGTTCTCCATACAGGTCGAAAGGAGGAGGGATCGTAGTCATGATTCACGTGGATGTATGCATAAGTTGCCTTTCAGTTAATAGTTCTGCATCTCTGACGCCTCTGTTGCATAGATGTTTTTTCTTCTTCTTTTTCTTCATTTTTTTGAGGTTTTTTTTCATGATCTCCACGGATGGCCGGGTGGTCACGAAAGGAAGGAAATCTTCTCGCCCGCGCCATGTCGGTGTGCTTTTGGGCTTTATTTACGAGTACATGCAACGGAACAGAATGAGCCCAAAATAAATTTATTTGCCCCGGCGCCTCCGGCTTCAAGTAGAAGATCACGAGTGCCTACTCCGCCGCCAGACTCAGCGCCCAAATCGTCCGCCGCGGTATGGACCTACCCGACGAGCTGCTCCACCTTCGTGGAAGGAGAGGCGGCGAGAACGCGATGGCGGTGGTGATCGGCGACAATGACCTGCTCGGGAGATCCTGCTCCGCCTCGGCTTCCCGGCTTTCCTCGTTCACGCCGCCCTCGTCTCCAAGCGATGGCTCCGCATCGCCGCCGACCGCGTCTTCCTCCGACGATTCCGCGACCGTCACCCTCCCCGCGTCCTCGGCTTCTACGTCAACGACTGCTCCACCTTGCGCGCGGTGTTTGTGAGCGTCTCGGAAGCCCGGGAGCTCCGCTATGCCGTGAATCGCGCCGGCTTCAACCACTGCAATCAATCTGTAAGAATCACCGACAGCCGGAACGGCCGCCTCCTACTCATGCCCCGGTCATTCGGGTGCGGCGGATACACCATGTTCAGCCCGCTGTGCCCGGCACGGGCGTTGCTCCCTATCCGACTACCGCCGGAGCTATTACACATTGGCAGGTTAGGTCCGCTGGACTACATTAGTCAATGTCTCTACTTGTTATTTAGGGACAACGACGACGACTTAGTCTTAGTGTCTGTGCGTCTCAGCGGACGAAAGTTATCGGCCCGAGTGTATGTCGGGCAATCTGATGCCTGGGGTGAAGCCATTTTGGCTGAAGGAGAGCTCCCTGTGCCATTAAATTTTGCTCACTCAATGATGATTGTCAATGACAAGCTCTACATTGTGCTCGACAATTGCTACATTTGTCGGTTGGATTTTGTTGCTCCAGATCCAGAACTCTTTGTCGTCAAAGTCCCGGACAAAGTCGGTGCGGACTTCAAGCTCTCGCTTGGAGATGATTCTGGGCTTTTTCTCATCCACAAAGACGAGTTCCATCTCAGTGTTTGGAACCACAAGATGGACGACAACGGTGAAGACAGGTGAGAGCTGGTTGACAGGTTTGTTGTGCGTGCAGCACAGGACCGCCATGAGAGATTTCGGGTGTGTGGAATCTCGGAAGATGGTGGATTTGTGTTCTTATGTTTGTGGACAAGTAGAGCTATCATTTCTGTTGACCTGAGAAGCAGGAAGGAGACGGCATATGAGATCAAGGTGCAGGGTATATATTTTACAACTATCTTTCCCCTTATGACTATCTGGCCTCCCACCTTTCCCACTTTGAATGACGAGGATGATCACGACGAATAACCTCACATTGTTTAACCATTCGCCTTGGTATGAGCCATCCATGTAGTTTTTTCATTAGCTAAGACTTTTGTATTCGCCCTCTTTTGCCTCTATGACAAGCCGATGGGAATGCATTAAAATATTAGTTGCCTGCAAAAGAAAAAGGTTCTCTGCCCCAGCAAAAGCATAATTGGGTTACTTATGCATTTGCATGTCTGTGTTTATATAAAAAGAACCATGTTCGTGCCAAATAAGACAAACATGTGTTGTGGTGCATCAAAATTGATTCAAGCAAATATGGATGCATTTATGCACAATCTAGAATTCATACCAGAATAGCTATTCAAGCAGGAGGGTCACCTGGGGCCTTGGTGAACTTACAAAGTTCTAATGCCAAATAGTGCTCCATTAGGAGTAGAGATACTAAAGCGTGCAACCTAAATGAAACAACAGTTCACATCATCCAAGTTGTGGCTTTGCATCGCCTCCGACCCTGCCTTCCTCGGACGCTTCCGCGGGCACAACCCTCCCCGGCACCTCGGCTACTTCGTGGTGGACTCCGACGCCCTGGTCCCAGTCCCGGCAGTCGTGTCCGTCCCAGGTGAGCCAATGCTTGCCCATGCGGCCGCCGTGGTCAAAATTGCCGGCCGCCGACATCTCTTCAACTGCCGAAACGGCTGCCTCCTCGTCAAATATTTAGATAAGTGGCTCGCCATGTGCTAACCCTTGTGCCCGACACGAAGATTTCATCCCCTCCCGCCGCCGCTGCCGGAGCTGCTACCCAGTCTTCGGGACGTCCACACTAATAATATAAGTGCATTTTTCTTTCCCAGGGATGGCATTCATGGCATTATCTCTTTCGTGTTCCCGATGGCGCCGGCACGGAAGATCTTCTCAGTGCAAGCTTGTGTCCTGCAGAAGCCTGACGCCTGATGCGAAGCCATCCTGGCAACAGTAGAGGTCACTGCATGGTCCAGAATCACGGACATGATGTATGTCCACAACAAGCTCTACATGGCAGTAGAGATTGGCTACATTCTTTTGCTGGATCTGGCCACGACATGCCTGTCCACCTTGAACCTGCCGGAAAAAGTGGACGCCGCCAGCCTCACGCTCTCATACAAAGAGTCCGGCCTCTTCCTCATCCATGTGAAGGGATTTCAGCTCAATGTGTGGCACCGCGAGTCGGATGACGATGACACAGACATCTGGGTGCTGGGGGACACGATTCGCTTGAGTGCGGTAGCATGCGATAATCTCGAGGAAGTTTGAATACATGCTCTTGGGGTCAAGGACACACGGCGAGGCTGTCATCATTTGCGTGGATCTGAGAAGCCGAGAGGAGTGGGTTTGCCATGCCAAGGACAAGCGGCACGGCTATCATTATTTGGGTGCAAGTGTGTTTCCTTTCATGACGGTCTGGCCTCCCATCTTCCGGGCTCTGGATGAAGATTGAAGAACATTCGTCATGCTGTGCTATCACTGTAGTACCAACTGTCTCACATTGCTTGCCATTTTGCCTTGGTATGAGCACTCTGCTATTTCACTCACTAGGTATGGCTTTTTTCGTGTCGGTGCTTTGCATCTACGACGAGATAAGGGAAATATTGGGTGAGGAATTTACAACAGCTGTGTTGATAGTCTACCAAGGTTCCTTTTCTTCTGTTGAGCTAGGATCAGTCTCCCCTTATGTTAGCAATGCCTATGTTGAGCATGAACTTTTGTTTTAAACAACTGCATGATTTTGGTAGTGGATGTTATTTACCTGTTGGTGCATGATTTTGTTAGCTGATGCTGTTTTCTTGTCAGCTGATTTTGGTAGCTAGCTAACATTGTGTTTACGGAGTAAAAGTGTGACAATCGTGCAAGACGTAACGGTGTCAGAGCCAACGTCTGGTTGGACTTCAGATTACAGGTCAATGTACTGCCGCTTGCTCAAATCCTGTGTTGCCTTGCAAGGTGTTCTTGTCGCGTAACGATTCGTTCGTCTGCGCCGGTTTAACAGGTCCGAGAGAATCGCCAGAAGAGAAGCGTGAATATACTGCTAGCACTATAAAACCATTATGCTGGCAGTGATATACGTACTGACTGCACCCTGTGTATATTTGTCACGAAGCCGTCCAGGATTAATCTGTCTAACACTCCCTTCGTTCGAAAAAGCTTGTCCCTCAGATGGATATATCTAGCACCAAATTAGTGCTAGATACATCCATTTGAGAAACAAGTTTGAGACAAGCTTTTCCGGACGGAGGGAGTATCAACATGAATGCTAATCGGATCGGTGGAGTGTTTATCTGGCAATGCATTGAACCAACTAAAATGAAACGAGATATGGTGTGCACATATGTTTTCCATACAAGTCAAAAAGAGGAGGGTTGCCCCAGTTGGAACTTACTATCTTTTTAGACTTGGGGATCAGTAGTCTGAATCCTTCAATACATAAATCTTGTGATCAGTATCCAAATGAAAAATCCCACTACTACCATCAATGGTTGGGTGATGATCACATATTCACACATGCAATGGAGGGAGCAACTAGTTAACGAGCGCTTCTTCGGGAGCCTCACAACGATCGGCGTCACTTGGCGCGCTCTCAGCCGCCCGCCACATGTCGCGCTCTGGGTGCTTCCTCCGGATTTGTTTTTTTAATTTTTCCGCACGTTCGACGTTCCGGTTTTCCACCGGTCTTCCTTAACTTTTGGACAATTTTTTTTGAATAAAAGTTATGTATAATGGTTTGAGTACCAGTTATTTTCGATCAAAACTCATGGCAGTGAATGAGGAGTTTCGGTGCAGCTAGCTATCTTTTAAAAAGTGTGTATTGCTGGTTTTCGGTAAAATTCTCTATGTAGCGTCATGTATGGAAACTTATTTTGAGAAAAGTTTGTGAATCAAAGATATGTATAATGGCTTGACTACCACGTATTTTTGATCAAAACTCATGGAAGTGAATGTGGAGTTTCGGTGCAGCTAGCTATCTTTTTAAAAGTGTGTATCGCTGCATTTCGGTAAAATGCTCTATGCGGGGTCATATATGGAGACATATTTTGAGAAAAGTTTGTGAATCAAAGTTTTGTATAACGGTTTGTCTACTAGGTATTTATTTATCAAAACTCATGGAAGTAAATGAGTGGTTTTGGTGCAGCTATCGTTTCAAAAGTGCGTAAGGCTACTTTTCGGTTAAAAAAATTATGCGGTGTCATATATGGAGACCTATTTTGAGAAAAGTTTGTGAATCAAATTTGTGCATAATGAATTGACTGCCAGGTATTTTCGATCAAAACTCATGGAAGTGAATGAGGAGTTTTGGTGCAGCTAGCTATCTTTTTAAAAGTGTGTATGGCTGGTTTTCGTTAAAATTCTCTATGCGGCGTCATATATGGAGACCTATTTTGAGAAAAGTTTATGAATCAAAGTTGTGTATAATGGTTTGGCTTGCTGGTATTTTCGATCAAAACACATAGAATCTAATGAGGAGTTTGCGTGCAGCTATCGTTTCGAATGTGTGTATGGCTGCTTTTCGGTAAAATTCTCTATGTGGGATCATATATGGAGACCTATTTTGAGAAAAGCTTGTGTCAAAGTTGTGTATAATGGTTTGACTACCACGTATTTTAGATCAAAGCTCATGGAAGTGAATGAGGAGTTTCGGTGCAGCTAGCTATCTTTATAAAATTGTGTATGGCTGTTTTTCGGTAAAATTCTCTATGCGGGGTCATATATAGAGACCTATTTTCAGAAAAGTTTATGAATCAAAGTTGTCAATAATGGTTTGGCTTGCTGGAATTTTCGACCAAAACTCATAGAATCTAATGAGGAGTTTGGGTGCAGCTATCGTTTCGAATGTGCGTATGGTTGCTTTTCGGTAAAATTCTCTATGCGGAGACCTATTTTGAGAAAAGTTTGTGCATACAAGTTGTGTATAGTGGTTTGACTACCACGTATTTTAGATCAAAACTAATGGAAGTGAATGAGGAGTTTCGTTGCAGCTGATACGTCTCCGTCGTATCTATAATTTTTCATTGTTCCATGCCAATATTATACAACTTTCATATACTTTTGGTAACTTTTTATACTATTTTTGGGACTAACATATTGATCCAGTGCCCAGTGCCAGTTCCTGTTTGTTGCATGTTTTTTGTTTCACAGAAAATCCATATCAAACGGAGTCCAAACGGGATAAAAATTGACGGAGATTTTTTTTTTGGAATATTTATGATTTTTGGGAAGAAGAATCAACGCGAGACGATGCCCGAGGGGGCCACGAGGCAGGGGGACGTGCCCCAGGGGGTCAGGCGCGCCCTGGGCCCTCGTGGCCACCCTGTAAGGTGGTTGGTGCCCTTCTTTCGCCGCAAGAAAGCTAATTTCCGGATAGAGATCGTGTCCAAAATTCAGCCCAATCGGAGTTACGGATCTCCGGGAATTTAAGAAACGGTGAAAGGGCAGAATCAGGGAACGCAGAAACAGAGAGAGACGGAGAGACAGATCCAATCTCGGAGGGGCTCTCGCCCCTCCCATGCCATGGAGGCCATGGACCAGAGGGAGAACCCTTCTCCCACCTAGGGAGAAGGTCAATGAAGAAGAAGAAGGAGGGGGGCTCTCTCCCCCTCGCTTCCGGTGGCGCCGGAACGCCGCCGGGGCCATCATCATCACCGCAATCTTCACCAACACCGCCGTCATCTTCACCAACATCTTCATCACCTTCCCCCATCTATCTACCGCGGTCCACTCTCCCGCAACCCGCTGTACCCTCTAGACATTGAGTTGTAAGTAAATAAAAGTGTGATGATCATCATTATTGGAACATTGTCCCATGTGAGGTTATCAAAATAAAAGAGGCCAAAGAAGCCCAAATAAAAAAAAGAGGCCAAAGAAGCCCACCAAAAAAAGAGAAAAAAAGAAAAATAAATAAAAAAATGAGAGAAAAAGAGAGAAGGGGCAATGTTACTATCCTTTTACCACACTTGTGCTTCAGAGTAGTACCATGTTCTTCATATAGAGAGTCTCTTGAGTTATCACTTTCATATACTAGTGGGAATTTTCATTATAGAACTTGGCTTGTATATTCCGATGATGGGCTTCCTCAAACGCCCGAGGTCTTCATGAGCAAGCAAGTTGGATGCACACCCACTTAGTTTTCAGTTTGAGCTTTCATACACTTATAGCTCTAGTGCATCCGTTGCATGGCAATCCCTACTACTCACATTGACATCAATTAATGGGCATCTCCATAGCCCGTTGATTAGCCGCGTCGATGTGAGACTTTCTCCTTTTTGTCTTCTCCACACAACCTCCATCATCATATGCTATTCCACCCATAGTGCTATAACCATGGCTTGCGGTCATGTATTGCGTGAGGGTTGAAAAGGCTGAAGCGCGTTAAAAAGTATGAACCAATTGCTCGGCTTGTCATCGGGGTTGTGCAAGATTTGAATGCTTTGTGTGGTGAAGATGGAGCATAGCCAGACTATATGATTTTGTAGGGATGAGCTTTCTTTGGCTATGTTATTTCAATAAGACATAATTGCTTGGTTGGTATGCTTGAAGTATTATTGTCTTGATGTCAAATGATAGACTATTGCTTTGAATCACTCGTGTCTTAATATTCATGCCATGATTAGATATGTGATCAAGATTATGCTAGGTAGCATTCCACATCAAAAATTATCCTTTTTATCATTTACCTACTCGAGGATGAGCAGGAATTAAGCTTGGGGATGCTGATACGTCTCCGTCGTATCTATAATTTTTGATTGTTCCATGCCAATATTATACAACTTTCATATACTTTTGGCAACTTTTTATACTATTTTTGGGACTAACATATTGATCCAGTGCCCAGTGCCAGTTCCTGTTTGTTGCATGTTTTATGTTTCGCAGAAACCCCATATCAAACGGAATCCAAATGGACAGAGAATATTTTTGGAATATTTGGAGAATATGGGAAGAAGAATCAACGCGAGACGGTGCCCGAGGTGGCCACGAGGCAGGGGGCGCGCCCCCGATCCTCGTGGTCCACCCGTAAGGCGGTTGCTGCTCTTCTTCGGCCGCAAGAAAGCTAATTTTCGGAGAAAAATTTGGGCGAAGGTTTCAATCCAATCGGAGTTACGGATCTCCATATATATATATGAAACGGTGAAAGGGCAGAAGGGGAGAGCGCAGAAACAGAGAGAGACAGAGAGACAGATCCAATCTCGGAGGGGCTCTCGCCCCTCCCATGCCATGGAGGCCATGGACCAGAGGGAGAACCCTTCTCCCACCTAGGGAGAAGGTCAAGGAAGAAGAACAAGGAGGGGGGCTCTCTCCCCCTCGCTTCCGGTGGCGCCGGAATGCCGCCGGGGCCATCATCGGCACCACAATCTTCACCAACACCGCCGTCATCTTCACCAACATCTTCATCACCTTCCCCGATCTATCTACTGCGGTCCAGTCTCCCGCAACCCGCTGTACCCTCTACTTGAACATGGTGCTTTATGCTTCATATTATTATCCAATGATGTGTTGCCATCCTATGATGTCTGAGTATATTTTCGTTGTCCTATCGGTGGTTGATGAATTGCTATGATTGATTTAATTTGCTTGTGGTTATGTTGATGTCCTTTGGTGCCCATCATATGAGCGCGCGCGTGGATCACACCATAGGGTTAGTTGTATGTTGATAGGACTATGTATTGGAGGGCAAGAGTGACAGAAGCTTCAACCTAGCATAGAAATTGATGCATACGGGATTGAATGGGGACCAATATAACTTAATGCTATGGTTGGGTTTTACCTTAATGAACGTTAGTAGTTGCGGATGCTTGCTAATAGTTCCAATCATAAGTGCATAGAATTCCAAGTAAGGGATGACATGCTAGCAGTGGCTCTCCCACATAAAACTTGCTATCGGTCTAGTAAAGTAGTCAATTGCTTAAGGGACAATTTCGCAACTCCTACCACCACTTTTCCACACTCGCTATACTAACTTTATTGTGTCTTTATCTAAACAGCCCCTACTTTATATTTACGTGCTCTTTATATTCTTGCAAACCTATCCAAAAACACCTACAAAGTACTTCTAGTTTCATACTTGTTCTAGGTAAAGCGAACGTCAAGCGTGTGTAGAGTCGTATCGGTGGTCGATAGAACTTGAGGGAATATTTGTTCTACCTTTAGCTCCTCATTGGGTTCGACACTCTTATTTATCGAAAGAGGCTACAATTGATCCCCTATACTTGTGGGTTATCATGCTTTATGCTTCATATTATTATCCAATGACGTGTTGCCATCCTATGATGTCTGAGTAGATTTTCGTTGTCCTATCGGTAATTGGTGAATTGCTATGATTGGTTTAATTTGCTTGTGGTTATGTTGCTGTCCTTTGGTGCCCATCATATGAGCGCGCGCGTGGATCACACCATAGGGTTAGTTGTATGTTGATAGGACTATGTATTGGAGGGCAAGAGTGACAGAAGCTTCAACCTAGCATAGAAATTGATGCATACAGGATTGAAGGGGGACCAATATATCTTAATGCTATGGTTGGGTTTTACCTTAATGAACGTTAGTAGTTGCGGATGCTTGCTAATAGTTCCAATCATAAGTGCATAGAATTCCTAGTTAGGGATGACATGCTAGTAGTGGCCTCTCCCACATAAAACTTGCCATCGGTCTAGTAACGTAGTCAATTGCTTAGGGACAATTTCGCAACTCCTACCACCACTTTTCCACGCTCGCTATACTAACTTTATTTCTTATTTACTTAAACAGCCCCTAGTTTTTATTTACATGCTCTTTATATTCTTGCAAACCTATCCAACAACACCTACAAAGTACTTCTAGTTTCATACTTGTTTTCGGTAAAGCGAACGTTAAGCGTGCGTAGAGTTGTATCGGTGGTCGATAGAACTTGAGGGAATATTTGTTCTACCTTTAGCTCCTCATTGGGTTCGACACTCTTACTTATCGAAAGTGGCTACAATTGATCCCCTATACTTGTGGGTTATCTAGACCTTTTTCTGGCGCCGTTGCCGGGGAGTTATAGCGTGGGGTGAATATTCACGTGTGTGCTTGTTTGCTTTATCACTAAGTAATTTTTATTTGCTGTTCTAAGTTGTTCTCTATCTTCACTTATGGATATGGAACACAAAATACCAAAAAAAATTAGGTGTACTTGCTGCTCATGGGGATGGGGAACCTCCTAAAACCCTCTATGCTCATTATGTGAAAAATATTATGTACTACTTTGATAATCCTGAGAAAACCCAATTCAACTATATAATGGGAGACATGTTGGATCAACGTGAATACTTTAGGGATTATCGCTTGACCCAAAAAGGGAAACTATTATGGGATCAAATTTATATGTTGCGTTGGTATGCTCGGGAACTATGCTTGAGATATGATTGTACTTGTTGCTCTAGGATGAAGGCTCCACACCTTCCCTTTTCATGCAAATTTAATGATGTAAAACCTTGGCTTATTATGCTAATGGTATATATGATTACTATGATGTGGAACAAATAGAAGAATTCGTTGCTTTTATGGGTGCTTGTGAAATTGAATCTTTGTTTAAAACGTGTGAAAATCTTGATGATGCTGTTACAGATCTGAAATTTTTGCTATACTATTGTTATGAGAATTATGAATACAATTCCAATATTGATGCATTTATTGAGAAAGTCTCCGCTGTCCAAGAAGAGACTAATATTTTGCAGGAAACTATGGAAGAAGAAATTACTAAAACTGTGAGCTCATTAGATGAAAAAGATGAGGAGGAGAGCGAAGAACAAAAGGAGGAAGAGCGGATTGATCACCCGTGCCCACCTTCTAATGAGAGTAACTCTTCAACTCATACATTGTTTAATTTCCCTTCATGCTTACCAAAGGATGATTGCTATGATAATTGATATGATCCCTTTGATTCTTTTGAAATATCCCTTTTTGATGATGCTTGCTATGCTTGTGGCCAGGATGCCAATATGAATAATGCTTATGGCGATGAACTTGCTATAGTTCCTTATGTTAAACATGAAATTATTGCTATCGCACCCACACATGATAGTCCTATTTTCTTTTTCAATTCTCCCGACTACACTATATCGGAGAAGTTTGCCCTTATTAAGGATTATATTGATGGGTTGCATTTTACTACTACACATGATGATTTTGATAGATATAATATGCATGTGCTTGCTTCTCCTACTTGCAATTATTATGAGAGAGGAACTACATCTCCACCTCTCTATGTTTCCAACACGATAAAATTGCAAGAAACTATTTATACTATGCATTGGCCTTTACTATGTGTGCATGAATTGTTCTTTTATGACATGCCGATGCATAGGAAGAGAGTTAGACTTCGTCATTGCTTGATATATGTTGCTTTGTGCTCACTACTAAATGCCAACTCATTGTTAATTAAAATTGGCTTTGATATACCTTGGGATCCGGGTGGATCCATTACTTGAGCACTATATGCCTAGCTTAATGGCTTTAAAGAAAGCGCTACCAGGGAGACAACCCGGAAGTTTTAGAGAGTCATTTATTTCTGTTGAGTGCTTTTATAAAGTTTAAAAACAAAAAAATAAAGAGGGGAACCCAAAACTTTTCAAAAAGGAAAGTGAAAGTGAGAGAGACAAGCATTGTTGAAGTGGGAGAGCTCCTTGAACTTTGTTCATGCTCACAGAAACTTTGTGAATCTTAATTACAGAAAATTTTCATCAAAAATAATTATCCCCTTGTACAATTCCATTGTATTATAAAAATAATGTGCCAAGATTTGCCTTTATGATGTTTACATTACTTGTTGTTTTGTGCGGTGCAAGACAGAAACTTTGGCTGTAGTGCGCGATTTTTCACTGGAACGTCAAACGGTTCTGAAACTTTTTGCACTGTCTTTCTTTACAAATTGTTTATTTTTCCTAATTCTTTCAGAATTTCTTGGGTTACAGAAGTATGGTGGATGTTCGAATCTTTACAGACTATCCTGTTTTCACAGATTGTTGTTATAGCTTCATTATTTGCATATGTTTGAATTCTTGTTGAAGCCTCCTTGACTTGAGGCCATAGAATTGTGATAGCATACAGTGGGTAATGTTTGTTTATAATTATACAATAATGTTACAGCAGTACATGATGGGATTTCTTTGCCATATTCACTAACCCCGCCACTAAAAGTTCGGTTAAGTTTTGTGTGGATGAAGTGTTCGAAGATCGAGGAGGTCTCGATGTGAGGAGAAGGAGGAGAGGCAAGAGCTCAAGCTTGGGGATGCCCAAGGCACCCCAAGTAAATATTGAAGGAGACTCAAGCGTCTAAGCTTGGGGATGCCCCGGAAGGCATCCCATCTTTCTTCAACAAGTATCGGTATGTTTTCGGATTCATTTCGTTCATATGATATGTGCAAATCTTGGAGCGTCTTTTGCATTTAGTTTTCAATTTTCTTTTATGCACCATGCTGGTATGAGATTTTCCATGGTTGATTTATAGAATGCTCATTGCACTTCACTTATATCTTTTGAATATGGCTTTATAGAATGCTGTAAGGGCATATTTATCCCTAAGGTGTTTTGGTGATTGATGACAATGCTTTTGCGGACTAATCATGTGCCTTGAGTATTTCATACATTTCATCACTAGGCACAAGACGGTTTGGTGCCCCTCGAATACTTTTGAAGACGGTGTTTTTCTACGTTTCTTTTTGGTGGATTTGAGTCATAGGAAAGCCGTACTATTAAGAGGGGGTCCGCTTTGGAAAGGTTTGGTCGGAATCATCACGTACACGTTTTCTCCTTTTGCACCGCCTTTCCCTTAGCCTATGGAGCATCCTCCATTTCTTCATGTATATGCAAAAAGAAGGATTCCTAGTGTTGCTGTTCTGGGGGCATGCGGTAGTACTGCTCTTCGGAGCGGTAGTACTGCAGGTGCTCACGGTAGTACCGCTCCTTAGGAGCTGTAGTACCGTGGCCTCTGGCCAGGCTCAGCTGCTCGTGCGGCTGTAGGGGCGGATGTAATTTTTTACATCCGCGCCCTACGCGGTAGTACCGCCCCATGCACGCGGTAGTACCGTGAGTCCTGGTCTGGCACAACAACATGAGCGGAAGTAGGGGCGGATGTAATTTTTTACATCCGCTCCCTGCGCAGTAGTACCGCGTGCCAAGTGCGGTAGTACCGTGTTGGATTTTTGCATTGTTTGAAACTCAACGGAAGTTGGCACGGATGTATTTTTATTTGTCTCTCCACTATATAAGGGGTGTCTTCTTCTCCGAGTTGACCACCTCTTCCATCCCCAAGCTCCATTGTTGCTCCAAGCTCCATTTTCGCCTGATCTCTCTCCCTAGCCAATCAAACTCGTTTATTTTCTAGGGATTGGTTGAGAAGGCCCCGATCTACACTTCCACCAAGAGAAATTTGATTCCCACCACTAATCCCTATTGGATCTTGTTACTCTTGGGTGTTTGAGCACCCTAGACGGTTGAGGTCACCGCGGAGCCATATTCCATTATGGTGAAGCTTCGTGGTGTTGTTGGGAGCCTCCAATTAAGTTGTGAAGATTGCCCCAACCTTGTTTGTAAAGGTCCGGTCGCCGCCTTCAAGGGCACTAATAGTGGAATCACGACATCTCGCATTGTGTGAGGGCGTGAGGAGAATACGGTGGCCCTAGTGGCTTCTTGGGGAGCATTGTGCCTCCACACCGCTCCAACGGAGACGTACTTCCCCTCAAAAGGAAGGAACTTCGGTAACACATCCTCGTCTTCACCGGCTCCACTCTTGGTTATCTCGTGCCTTTACTTGCGCAAGCTTATTTGTGTTATATCCCTTGCTTGCTTGTGTGCTTGTTGTTGTTGCATCATATAGGTTGCCCACCTAGTTGCATATCTAGACAACGTACTTTGATGCAAACTTTAAATTGGTAAAGAAAAGCTAAAAATTGTTAGTTTCCTATTCACCCCCCTCTAGTCAACTATATCGATCCTTTCAATTGATATCAGAGCCTCGTCTCTTTATTAAGGACTTTGCCGTCCGAAGAGTATGGTTGACGCCGTAGACGGTGGTGAGGAGCACTCCAGTGTGAATCCAATCTCGTCTACGGCCGATGGGGGAACCGCGATCTCTCGTGAGGAATTCAATGTGGCTTTGGACACATTGAAAACCTCCATGACGACCGAGGTTGAAAGCATGTTTAACAAATTCTTAGAAGGGCTTAAACTATCCACCGCACCGATGAAAGTGGGTGATCCCACTAACAAGGTGACGGATGCTAACTCCAACAAGGGGGAAGCTACTAGTGAAAAGGCTCCTTCTACTAGTGGTAAAAATGGCAACGACATCTATGCCCATGTGGAACCTCCACTTACTTATGGTGGACCGATTCCTTCCACTCATTTGAATCATGCCGGTCCTCCCCCCAAGATTGTGAAAAATGAGGATTTTGATTCTTGGGTTTATCGCTTTAAGAGTCATTTAAACCATGTTAATACTAACCTTTGGAGAATCATTGAAGAAGGTTTCCATCCGCATGATCGAAGCAACTTCACCCCTAGAGAGGCCGCGGATAATCAATTCAATGAGAATGCTCTCTTCATCATCCAAGATGCAATTCCACCCGAAGATCTTGCTCATCTCCGACCTTTCACCATGGCCAAGGATGCATGGCGCCATGTTGTGTCTCTCTACCGGGGAAGCGCAAGCATTCAACGCTCAAACTATGAAGTGGTGCAGGATGAAGCCGATGAGTTTGCAATGAAAGAAGATGAAGAACCTCGTGAGCTTTATCGGCGATTAATTACTCTCGCGGTCTAACTCCGAGATCATGGGAGCAAGGATACGGATGACAATTGGATCAAGCGCAAATTCTTCAAGGCCATGATGCCTTACCACAAGGCCATGTCCTCCGTTATCCGTCAAAGGCCGGACTTCCACACCTTGTCCTCAAGTGAAGTGTTGGATGAGTTTGTGGCTATGAGCATCTTGGACAAGACCGCCGACAATGTGGTGCTATGTTCTCAAAGAGCAAAGAAGCCCAATCTTGCATTGAAGGCCAAGGTTAGTGTGGAAGAAGAGGACGAAGAGGAATAAGAGGAGAGCAACCACGAAGATACAAAGTATGCCTATCATGAACACATGGCTCTTGCTTCAAGGCAATTTTGGAGCAAGAAGAACACAAGGCCCAACTTCAACAAGAACAACTCAAGTGGCGCGAAGTTCAAGCCACGAGTGAGGACTTGCTATAATTGTGGCAATGTGAGCCACTTTGTTGTGGAATGTCCTTATGAGAAGAGGGAAGACAATGGTGGCAAGCTCATCCGAAAGGACAAGGCCAAGTCTTTCCCCAACAAGAGCAACTTCACCAAGAAGACTCCTCCCAAGGGATTGGTGGCACAAGAAGAGTACCATGAGGATGATGATGATGATGAAGACGGTGAGTCGGCCGCCATGGCCTCCGTTGCCATTGCGACAACTCCAAGGGTGTCTCTCTTCGACTCACCCAATGAGAACATCACCGCCAAGTGCCTCATGGCCAAAGCCACCAACAAGGTAACCCCCAACATCAAAACTACCATCATTACTAATCCTTCTTTGACGGATTTCATTGATGAAAATGAGGGGTCTAATGGTGAAGAAAATGAATTTGAGTCTTTTATGGGTAAGCTTAAGGGTAAATCCAAGAAGCACTTTGTTGCTCTCTTGGAACAACTTGGTGAAGCCAATGACGTGATTCATACAACGATGATCATGCTAAACTAAAGAAAGATCTTGATCATGCTCTTGTTGTATCTCGTGTGCTAAATTCCGAGAAAGCCAAACTTGGGGTTGATCTTGTTAGACTCAAGGAGGAGTTTGATATACTTGACAAGCCTCACAAGGCCTTGCAGGGTATTCATGCTAATATCAAAGAGTCTCATGATCAACTTCAAGTGAAGCTAACTAACAAGCCTCACAAGGCCTTGCAGGGTATTCATGCTAATACTTGACAAGCCACCTTTCCTCATATGGTTTTAATTGATAATGCAAATGCTACTAACCCTTGTTGTGAGCATGTGCATCTTGTTAAGGAGAATGCCAAGTTGAAGGAGCAACTTGAGAAAGGCCTTGTGTCGTGCATACAAGGTGAAAAGAACCTCAACGACCTTTTGAGCAATCAAAAGGAAGTTGTGGCCAAGGAGGGGATTGGGTTCGCACCCATGCCCAAGAACAAGAAGAAGAATGACAAGAGCAAACGACCTCCTCCTCTCAAGCAAACTTTTGTGAAGGAGGGAAAGGGTGCTTCCAAGGAGAAGAAGAACAATGCGAAGGGTGGTGGTGTCAAGAAGGGAAACGCCACCCCTTCCAACAAAGCCGGCGACTTTAACCCTTCTTATGTGTTGTGCCGTGCTAGTGATGGGCATGCTTATGCCAAATTTGTTGGTTCTCCTTATGAGTACATCGAATGGTCTATTTGGGTTCCTAAGACCCTTGTCACTAACATCAAAGGAACCATTACAAAATGGGTACCTAAAACCAAGCATTGATCTCTTGTAGGTGTTTGCTTCCGGTGGGGGATCATGGCTGCTCGATAGTGGAGCTACAAATCATATGACTGGAAGCAAGGACTTGGTGGTGGACATGCACAAGATTCCATCTATGCCCACCAATGTCGAGTGGGGTGATGCCTCGTCTTCTAAGGTATTGGGACTCGGCAAGGTTGTCATTTCTCATGATCTCACGATCGAGAAGGTCATGCTTGTTGAGTCCCTTGCATACAATTTACTTTCCGTTCGTCAACTTGCACTCATGGGCTTTGCCACCTTCTTTGATATTGATACCGTGGCCCTTGATACGTCTCCAACGTATCTATAATTTTTGATTGTTCCATGCTATATTATATTCTGTTTTGGATGTTTATTGGGCTTTATTATACACTTTTATATAATTTTTGGGACTAACCTATTAACCGGAGGCCCAGCCCAAATTGCTGTTTTTGCCTATTTCAGTGTTTCGCAGAAAAAGTATCAAACGGAGTCCAAACGGAACGAAACCTTCGGGAACGTGATTTTCGGAACAAACGTGATCTAGAGGACTTGGAGTCTACGTAAAGCAATCAACGAGGAGAGCACGAGGCAGGGGGGCGCGCCTACCCCCTGGGCGCGCCCTCCACCCTCGTGGGGCCCATGTTGCTCCACCGACGTACTTCTTCCTCCTATATATATACCCATATACCCTGGAAACATCGAAGGCAGAGCCAAAACCCTATTTCCACCGCCGCAACCTTCTGTACCCGTGAGATCCCATCTCGGGGCCTTTTCCGGCGCTCCGCCGGAGGGGGCATTGATCACGGAGGGCTTCTACATCAACACCATAGCCTCTCCGATGATGTGTGAGTAGTTTACCTCAGACCTTCGGGTCCATAGTTATTAGCTAGATGGCTTCTTCTCTCTCTTTGGATCTCAATATTGGGGAACGTAGCTGAAATTCAAAATTTTCTACGCATCACCAAGATCAATCTATGGAGTAATCTAGCAACGAGAGGGGAGGAGTGCATCTACATAGCCTTGTAGATCGCGAGAGGAAGCGTTCAAGAGAACGGGGTTGATGGAGTCGTACTCGTCGTGATCCAAATCACCGATGATCCTAGCGCCGAACGGACGACACCTCCGCGTTCAACACACGTACGGAGCAGCGACGTCTCCTCCTTCTTGATCCAGCAAGGGGGGAGGAGAGGTTGATGGAGATCCAGCAGCACGACGGCGTGGTGGTGGAAGTAGTGGGATCCCGGCAGGGCTTCGCCAAGCGCAAGCGGGGAGGAAGAGGTGTCACGGGAGGGAGAGGGAGGCGCCAGGGCTTAGGTTTTGCTGCCCTCCCTTCCCCCCACTATATATAGGGCCAAGGGAGAGGGGGGGGGGCGCAGCCTTGGCCCTTCCTCCAAGGAAGGGTGCGGCCAGGGAGGAGTCCTTCCCCCCCAAGGCACCTCGGAGGTGCCTTCCCCCTTTAGGACTCTCCCCTTTTCTTATCTCTTGGCGCATGGGCCTCTTGGGGCTGGTGCCCTTGGCCCATATAGGCCAAGGCGCACCCCCTACAGCCCATGTGGCCCCCCGGGGCTGGTGGACCCCCGGACCCCTTTCGGCACTCCCGGTACAATACCGATAAAGTGTGAAACTTTTCCGGCGACCAAAATAAGACTTCCCATATATAAATATTTACCTCCGGACCATTCCGGAACTCCTCGTGACGTCCGGGATCTCATCCGGGACTCCGAACAACTTTCGGGTTACCGCATACTAATATCTCTACAACCCTAGCGTCACCGAACCTTAAGTGTGTAGACCCTACAGGTTCGGACGACTCTCCGGTCAATAACCAACAGCGGGATCTGGATACCCATGTTGGCTCCCACATGCTCCTCGATGATCTCATCGGATGAACCACGATATCGAGGATTCAATCAATCCCGTATACAATTCCCTTTGTCTACCGGTATGTTACTTGCCCGAGATTCGATCGTCGGTATCCCGATACCTTGTTCAATCTCGTTACCGGCAAGTCTCTTTACTCGTTCCGTAACACACATCATCCCGTGATCAACTCCTTGATCACATTGTGCACATTATGATGATGTCCTACCGAGTGGGCCCAGAGATACCTCTCCGTTTACACGGAGTGACAAATCCCAGTCTTGATTCGTGCCAACCCAACAGACACTTTCGGAGATACCTGTAGTGCACCTTTATAGCCACCCAGTTACGTTGTGACGTTTGGTACACCCAAAGCATTCCTACGGTATCCGGGAGTTGCACAATCTCATGGTCTAAGGAAATGATACTTGACATTAGAAAAGCTCTTAGCAAACGAACTACACGATCTTGTGCTAGGCTTAGGATTGGGTCTTGTCCATCACATCATTCTCCTAATGATGTGATCCCGTTATCAACGACATCCAATGTCCATGGTCAGGAAACCGTAACCATCTATTGATCAACGAGCTAGTCAACTAGAGGCTTACTAGGGACATGGTGTTGTCTATGTATCCACACATGTATATGAGTTTCCAATCAATACAATTCTAGCATGGATAATAAACGATTATCATGAACAAGGAAATATAATAATAACCAATTTATTATTGCCTCTAGGGCATATTTCCAACAGTCTCCCACTTGCACTAGAGTCAATAATCTAGTTCACATCACCATGTGATTAACACTCATAGGTCACATCACCATGTGGCCAACATCCAAAGAGTTTACTAGAGCCAACAATCTAGTTCACATCACTATGTGATTAACACTCAATGAGTTCTGGTTTGATCATGTTATGCTTGTGAGAGAGGTTATTAGTCAACGGGTCTGAACCTTTCAGATCCGTGTGTGCTTTACGAATATCTATGTCATCTTGTGGATGCTACCACGCGCTATTTGGAGCCATTTCAAATAATTGCTCTACTATACGAATCCGGTTTACTACTCAGAGTCATCCGGATTAGTGTCAAAGTTCGCATCGACGTAACCCTTTACGACGAACTCCTTTTCACCTCCATAATCGAGAAAATTCCTTAGTCCACTAGATACTAAGGATAAGTTCGATCGCTGTCATGTGATCCATTCCCAGATCACTATTGTACCCCTTGACCAACTCATGGCAAGGCACACTTCATGTGCGGTACACAGCATAGCATTCTGTAGAGCCTACGTCTGAAGCATAGGGGACGACCTTCGTCCTTTCTCTCTCTTCTGCTGTGGTCAGGTCTTGAGTCTTACTCAATACTCACAACTTGTAACACAGCCAAGAACTCCTTATTTGCTGATCTATTTTGAACTATTTCAAAATCATGTCAAGGTGTGCGCTCTTTGAAAGTATCATCAGGCGTCTTGATCTATCTCTATAGATCTTGATGCCCAATATGTAAGCAGCTTTATCCAGGTCTTCCTTTGAAAAACTCCTTTCAAACAACCCTTTATGCTTTCCAGAAATTCTACATCATTTCGGATCAACAATATGTCATTCACATATACTTATCAGAAATGTTGTAGCGCTCCCACTCACTTTATTGTAAATACAAGTTTCTAACAAACTTTGTATAAACCCAAAAACTTTGATCACTCCATCAAAGCGTATATTCTGACTCCGAGATGCTTGCTCTAATCCATGGAAGGATCGCTGGAGCTAGCATACCTTTTAGCATCCTTAGGATCGACAAAACCTTTCTGATTGTATCACATACAACCTTTCCTTACGAAAACTGGTAAGGAAACTTGTTTTGACATCCATCTGCCAGATTTCATAAATGCAGCTAATGCTAACATGATTCCGACGGACTTAAGCATCGCTACGGATGAGAAAATCTCATCGTAGTCAACTCCTTGAACTTGTGAAAATACTCTTTGCCACAAGTCGAGCTTCATAGACGGTAACCTTACCGTCCACGTTCGTCTTCTTCTTAAAGATCCATTTATCTCGGATTTCATGGCTTCGAGCCATTCGTCGAAATATGGGCCCACCATCGCTTCTCCATAGCTCGTAGGTTCAGTATTGTCCAACAACATGATATCTCAGACAGGATCACGTACCACTCTGAAGTAGCACGTATCCTCGTCGTCCTACGAGGTCTGGTGGTGACTTGATCCGAAGTTTCATGATCACTGTCATAAGCTTCCACTTCAATTGATGTAGGTGCCACAGGAACAACTTCCAGTGCCCTGCTACACACTAGTTGAAGTGACGGTTCAATAACCTTATCAAGTCTCCACCATCCTCCCACTCAATTCTTTCGAGAGAAACTTTTCCTCGAGAAAGGACTCGTTTCTAGAAGCAATTACTTTTGCTTCCAGATCTGAAATAGGAGGTATGCCCAACTGTTTTGGGTATTCTATGAAGATGCATTCATCCGCTTTGGGTTCGAGCTTATCAGCCTGAAACTTTTTCACATAAGCAGCCCCAAACTTTTAAGAAACGACAACTTAGGTTTCTCTAAACGGTGTCGTCTCAACGAAATTGCGTGGTGCCCCTTTTTAAAGTGAATGCGGTTGTCTCTAATGCCTAACCCATAAACGATAGTGGTAATTCGATAAGAGACATCATGGTTATGCACCATATCCAATAGGGTGCAGCTATGATGTCCGGACACACCATCACACTATGGTGTTCCAGGCGGTATTAATTGTGAAACACTTTCCACAATGTCTTAATTGTGTGCCAAACTCGTAACTCAGATATTCATCTCTATGATCATATCATAGACATTTTATCCTTCTTGTCACGACGATCTTCAACTTCACTCTGAAATTATTTGAACCTTTCAATAATTCAGACTTGTGTTTCATCAAGTAAATACACTCAGTATCTACTCAAATCATCTGTGAAGTAAGAACATAACGATATCCACTGCATGCCTCAGCACTCATTGGACTGCATACATCAAAATGTATTACTTCCAACAAGTTGCTTTCTTGTTCCATCTTACTGAAAACGAGGCTTTTCAGTCATCTTGCCCATGTGGTATAATTTGCATGTGTCAAGTGATTCAAAATCAAGTGAGTCCAAACGATCCATCTGCATGGAGTTTCTTCATGCACATATACCAATAGACATGGTTCGCATGTCTCAATCCTTTCAAAAATG
This sequence comes from Triticum aestivum, assembly GCF_018294505.1. Lineage (NCBI taxonomy): Eukaryota > Viridiplantae > Streptophyta > Magnoliopsida > Poales > Poaceae > Triticum > Triticum aestivum. Next base: position 480,821,955 of record NC_057796.1, read on the forward strand.
AGTGAGTCCAAAGATCCATCTACATGGAGCTTCTTCATGCGTTTTATCCCAATATGACTCAAATAGCAGTGCCACAAGTATGTGGTACTATCATTACTTTTGGCATGAACATGTGTATCACTACGATCGAGATTCATTTTAGGTGCAAGACCATTGAAGGTATTATTCAAATAAATAGAGTAACCATTATTCTCCTTAAATGAATAACCGTATTGCGATAAACATAATCCAATCATGCTCAACGCAAACACCAAATCTCGATGGTAGAGGGAGCATGCGATGCTTGATCACATCAACCTTGGAAACACTTCCAACACACATCGTCATCTCACCTTTAGCCAGTCTCCATTTATTCCGCAGCTTTTATTTCGAGTTACTAATACTTAGCAACCGAACCGGTATCTAATACCCTGGTGCTGCTAGGAGTACTAGTAAAGTACACATTCATATAATGTATATCCAATATACTTCTGTCGACCTTGTCTGCCTTCTCATCTACCAAGTATCTAGGGTAGTTCCGCTTCAGTGACCGTTCCCCTCATTACAGAAGCACTTAGTCTCGGGTTTGGGTTCAACCTTGGGATTCTTCACTAGAGCAGCAACTGATTTGCCATTTCATGAAGTATCCCTTCTTGCCCTTGCCCTTCTAGAAACTAGTGGTTTTACTAACCATCAACAATTGATGCTCCTTCTTGATTTATACCTTCGCGGTGTCAAACATCGCGAGTTGCTCAAGGATCATCATAACTATCCCTGATATGTTATAGTTCATCATGAAGCTCTACTAGCTTGGTGGCAGTGACTATGGAAAACTATCACTATCTCATCTGGAAGATTAACTCCCACTCGATTCAAGTGATTGTAGTACTCAGGCAATCTGAGCACATGCTCAACGATTGAGCTTTTCTCCCTTAGTTTGCAGGCTTAAGAAACTTGTCAGAGGTCTCATACCTCTTGACGTGGGCACTAGTCTGAAATCCCAATTTCAGTCTTCGTAACATCTCATATGTTCTGCGACGTTTCACAAACGCCTTTGGTGCCACAATTCTAAACCATTAGAACTATCACGTAGTCATCAAAACGTGTATGTCAGATGTTTCGCAACATCTACAGACGACGCTGAGGTTCAGCACACTGAGCGGTGCATTAAGGACATAAGCCTTCTGTGCAGCAATGAGGATAATCCTCAGTTTACAGACCCAGTCCGCATAATTGCTACTACCAACTTTCAACTAAATTTTCTCTAGGAACATATCTTAAACAGTAGAACTAAAGCGCAAGTTATGACATAATTTGCAATGACTTTTTGACTATGTTCATGATAATGAAGTTCATCTGATTATTGAACTCCCACTCAGATAGACATCCCTCTAGTCATCTAAGTGATACATGATCCGAGTCAAACTAGGCCGTGTCCGATCATCACGTGAGACGGACTAGTCATCATCGGTGAACATCTCCATGTTGATCGTATCTATACGACTCATGTTCGACCTTTCGGTCTCTTGTGTTCCGAGGCCATGTCTGTACATGCTAGGCTCGTCAAGTCAATCTAAGTGTTTTGCATGTGTTCCGAGGCCATGTCTGTACATGCTAGGCTCGTCAACACCCGTTGTATTCGAACATTAGAATCTATCACACCCGATCATCACGTGGTGCTTCGAAACAATGAACCTTCGCAACGGTGCACAGTTAGGGGGAACACTTCTCTTGAAATTTTATAAGGGATCATCTTACTTACTACCGTCGTTCTAAGCAAATAAGATGCATAACATGATAAACATCACATGCAATCAAATAGTGACATGATATGGCCAATATCATTTTGCTCCTTTGATCTCCATCTTCGGGGCACCATGATCATCTTTGTCACCGGCATGACACCATGATCTCCATCATCATGATCTCCATCATTGTGTCTTCGTGAAGTCGTCACGCCAACGATTACTTCTACTTCTATGGCTAACGCACTTAGCAATAAAGTAAAGTAATTTACATGGCGTTATTCAATGACACGCAGGTCATACAAAAAATAAAGACAACTCCTATGGCTCCTGCCGGTTGTCATACTCATCGACATGCAAGTCGTGATTCCTATTACAAGAATATGATCAATCTCATATATAACACATATCATTCATCATATCTTCTGGCCATATCACATCACATAGCATATGCTGCAAAAACAAGTTAGACGTCCTCTAATTGTTGTTGCAAGTTTTTACGTGGCTTGTATAGGTTTCTAGCAAGAACGTTTCTTACCTACGTAAAACCACAACGTGATATGCCAATTTCTATTTACCCTTCATAAGGACCCTTTTCATCGAATCCGTTCCTACTAAACTGGGAGAGACAGACACCCGCTAGCCACCTTATGCAACTAGTGCATGTCAGTCGGTGGAACCTGTCTCACGTAAGTGTACGTGTCAGGTCGGTCCGGGCCGCTTCATCCCACAATGCCGCCGAAACAAGATAAGACTAGTAGCGGCAAGAAGAATTGGCAACATCTACGCCCACAACTACTTTGTGTTCTACTCGTGCATAGAAACTACGCATAAACCTGGCTCTGATACCACTGTTGGGGAACGTAGCTGAAATTCAAAATTTTCTACGCATCACCAAGATCAATCTATGGAGTAATCTAGCAACAAGAGGGGAGGAGTGCATCTACATACCCTTGTAGATCGCGAGCGGAAGCGTTCAAGAGAACGGGGTTGATGGAGTCGTACTCGTCGTGATCCAAATCACCGATGATCCTAGCGCCGAACGGACGGCACCTCCGCGTTCAACACACGTATGGAGCAGCGACGTCTCCTCCTTCTTGATCCAGCAAGGGGGAGGAGAGGTTGATGGAGATCCAGCAGCACGACGGCGTGGTGGTGGAAGTAGCGGGATCCCGGCAGGGCTTCGCCAAGCGCAAGCGGGGAGGAAGAGGTGTCACGGGAGGGAGAGGGAGGCGCCAGGGCTTAGGTTTTGCTGCCCTCCCTTCCCCCCACTATATATAGGGCCAAGGGAGAGCGGGGGCGCAGCCTTGGCCCTTCCTCCAAGGAAGGGTGCGGCCAGGGAGGAGTCCTTCCCCCCCAAGGCACCTCGGAGGTGCCTTCCCCCTTTAGGACTCTCCCCTTTTCTTATCTCTTGGCGCATGGGCCTCTTGGGGCTGGTACCCTTGGCCCATATAGGCCAAGGCGCATCCCCTACAGCCCATGTGGCCCCCCGGGGCTGGTGGACCCCCGGACCCCTTTCGGCACTCCCGGTACAATACCGATAAAGTGCGAAACTTTTCCGGCGACCAAAATAAGACTTCCCATATATAAATCTTTACCTCCGGACCATTACGGAACTCCTCGTGACGTCCGGGATCTCATGCGGGACTCCGAACAACTTTTGGGTTACCGCATACTAATATCTCTACAACCCTAGCGTCACCGAACCTTAAGTGTGTAGACCCTACGGGTTCGGGAGACATGCAGACATGACCGAGACGACTCTCCGGTTAATAACCAACAGCGGGATCTGGATACCCATGTTGGCTCCCACATGCTCCTCGATGATCTCATCGGATGAACCACGATATCGAGGATTCAATCAATCCCGTATACAATTCCCTTTGTCTACCGGTATGTTACTTGCCCGAGATTCGATCGTCGGTATCCCGATACCTTGTTCAATCTCGTTACCGGCAAGTCTCTTTACTCGTTCCGTAACACACATCATCCCGTGATCAACTCCTTGATCACATTGTGCACATTATGATGATGTCCTACCGAGTGGGCCCAGAGATACCTCTCCGTTTACACGGAGTGACAAATCCCAGTCTTGATTCGTGCCAACCCAACAGACACTTTCGGAGATACCTGTAGTGCACCTTTATAGCCACCCAGTTACGTTGTGACGTTTGGTACACCCAAAGCATTCCTACGGTATCCGGGAGTTGCACAATCTCATGGTCTAAGGAAATGATACTTGACATTAGAAAAGCTCTTAGCAAACGAACTACACGATCTTGTGCTAGGCTTAGGATTGGGTCTTGTCCATCACATCATTCTCCTAATGATGTGATCCCGTTATCAACGACATCCAATGTCCATGGTCAGGAAACCGTAACCATCTATTGATCAACGAGCTAGTCAACTAGAGGCTTACTAGGGACATGGTGTTGTCTATGTATCCACACATGTATCTGAGTTTCCAATCAATACAATTCTAGCATGGATAATAAACGATTATCATGAACAAGGAAATATAATAATAACCAATTTATTATTGCCTCTAGGGCATATTTCCAACACTCAATACAAAGTTCTCCTTGTTTCTCTTGGAGATCTATTCGATGTAATCTTCTTTTGCGGTGTGTTTGTCGAGATCCGATGAATTGTGGGTTTATGATCAAGTTTATCTATGAACAATATTTGAATCTCCTCTGAATTCTTTTATGTATGATTGGTTATCTTTGCAAGTCTCTTCGAATTATCAGTTTGGTTTGGCCTACTAGATTGATCTTTCTTGCAATGGGAGAAGTGCTTAGCTTTGGGTTCAATCTTGTGGTGCTCGATCCCAGTGACAGAAAGGGAAACGACACGTATTGTAGTGTTGCCATCGAGGATGAAAAGATGGGGTTTATATCATATTGCATGAGTTTATCCCTCTACATCATGTCATCTTGCCTAATGCGTTACTCCGTTCTTATGAACTTAATACTCTAGATGCATGCTGGATAGCGGTCGATGTGTGGAGTAATAGTAGTAGATGCAGGCAGGAGTCGGTCTACTTGTCACGGACGTGATGCCTATATACATGATCATACCTAGATACTCTCATAACTATGCTCAATTCTATCAATTGCTCGACAGTAATTTTTTACCCATCGTAGTACTTATGCTATCCTGAGAGAAGCCACTAGTGAAACCTATGGCCCCTGGGTCTATTTTCCATCATATTAATCTTCCAACACTTAGCTATTTCTATTACCGTTTATTTTACTTTGCATCTTTATCATAAAAATACAAAAAATATTATCCTATCATATCTATCAGATCTCACTCTCGTAAGTCACCGTGAAGGGATTGACAACCCCTTTATCGCGTTGGTTGCGAGGTTCTTATTTGTTTGTGTAGGTGCATGGGACTCGAGCGTGGTCTCCTACTGGATTGATACCTTGGTTCTGAAAAACTGAGGGAAATACTTACGCTACTTTGCTACATCACCCTTTCCTCTTCAAGGGAAAACCAACGCAGTGCTCAAGAGGTAGCAAGAAGGATTTCTGGCGCCGTTGCCGGGGAGTCCACGCACAAGTCAAGACATACATGGTACCCATCACAAACCCTTATCCCTCGCATTACATTATTTGCCATTTGCCTCTCGTTTTCCTCTCCCCCACTTCACCCTTGCCGTTTTATTCGCCCTCTTTTCCGTCCGCCTCTTTTTCGCTGGCGTCGTCGTTATGGCTAGCCCTTTATCCACTCCTTTGTCCCCTGAGTTCGAAGTTCTTCACTTCAAACAAAAACAAGGAGAAAACTTAAAGATGCTTGGTTCAGAATGATGGAATCTTATCGTAATTGTACTCTAGAGGTGAACTTTAGAATTTTGCTTCGCAACATTTATGTTGGATTGAATATGTCTCATAGACAACTCTTGGATTGCGTTGCCAAAGGCAATTTTATTGAAATTGATCCCAGTATTTCTCATGAAATTATAGAAGGTATAGTGGGAACATTACCTCAACAAAAGGGGCCTCATCATACCCAGGAAGAAACGCAAGTTTTTTAGAAAATTTCTGAAGTAACGAAAATATTACAAAAATCTCTTGAAGCTCTTAAGAGTGTTAGCGGAAATCTCCACCTCATGAATATGTTGATTACTCTTTGCAATAAGCGGTTGGATTCTTTAGATCTAAAAATTTCCGAATATGAAGGGAAACATAAAGAACCCCCCGGATTCGAGCATAACTCCACTAAAAAATTAAAAATCCAAGATGGCACTACTTAGATCTATCCTTGCTTTTATGCCTAGCTAGGGGCGTTAAACGGTAGCGATTGTTGGGAGGTAACCCAATATTATTTTAGTTTTTTATTTTTGCTTCTGTTTAGGAATAAATATTTGATCTAGCCTCTGGTTAGATTTGTTTTTGTGTTTTAGTTAGTGTTTGTGCCAAGTAAAACCGTTAGGATAACCTACGGTGATAGTTATTTGATCTTGCTGTAAAAAACAGAAACTTTGTGCGCACGAGATTAGTTTTCATAAATCACAGGAACGTGCTTTTCAGTTGATTATTTTTGCAGTAGATCAATAAACAAATTATCTAGAACTTCCTAATTTGGTGGAAATTTTTTTGTGTTCCAGAAGTTTGCGTTAGTTACAGATTACTACAGACTGTTATGTTTTTGACAGATTCTGTTTTTCGTGTGTTGTTTGCTTATTTTGATGAATCTATGCCTAGTAAAATAGTTTATAAACCATAGGGAAGTTGGAATACAGTAAGTTTAACACCAATATAAATAAAGAATGAGTTCAATACAGTACCTTGAAGTGGTGTTTTGTTTTCTTTCGCTAACGGAGCTCACGAGATTTTCTATTAAGTTTTGTGTTGTGAAGTTTTCAAGTTTCGGGTAAAGATTTGATGGATTATGGAAAAAGGAGTGGCAAGAGACTAACCTTGGGGATGCCCATGGCACCCCAAGATAATCTAAGGACACCAAAAAGCGAAAGCTTGGGGATGCCCCGGAAGGCATCCCCTCTTTCGTCTTCGTCCATCGGTAACTTTACTTGGAGCTATATTTTTATTCACCACATGATATGTGTTTTGCTTGGAGCGTCTTGTATGATTTGAGTCTTTGCTTTTTAGTTTACCACAATCATCCTTGCTGTACACACCTTTCGAGAGAGACACACATGATTCGGATTTTATTAGAATACTCTATGTGATTCACTTTATCTTTTGAGCTATATAGTTTTTGCTCTAGTACTTCACTTATATCTTTTAGAGCAGGGTAGTGGATTTGTTTTATAGAAATTATTGTTCTCTCATGCTTCACTTATATTATTTTGAGAGTCCTACAAAACAGCATGGTAATTTGCTTTAATTATGAGATTAATAATAATATGCTAGGTATTCAAGATTAGTAAAAACTCTCTTATGAGTGCGTTGAATACTAAGAAAAGTTTGATGCTTGATGATTGTTTTGAGATATGGAGGTAGTGATATTAAAGTTGTGCTAGTTGAGTAGTTGTGAAATTGAGAAATACTTGTGTTGAAGTTTGCAAATCCCGTAGCATGCACGTATGGTAAACGTTGTGTAACAAATTTGAAACATGAGGTGTCCCTTGAGTGTCATCCCTTGTGTGGAGGTCGGGGACGCGCGATGGTTAACTCCTACCAACCTCCCCCCTAGGAGCATGCGTGTAGTGCTTGGTTTTGATGACTTGTAGATTTTTGCAATAAGTATGTGAATTCTTTATGACTAATGTTGAGTCCATGGATTATACGCACTTTCACCCTTCCATCATTGCTAGCCTCTTCGGTACCGTGCATTGCCTTTTCTCACCTTGAGAGTTGGTGCAAACTTCGCCGGTGCATCCAAACCCCGTGATACGATACGCTCTATCACACATAAACCTCCTTATATCTTCCTCAAAACAGCCACCATACCTACCTATTATGGCATTTCCGTAGCCATTCCGAGATATATTGCCATGCAACTTTCCACCGTTCTGTTTATCATGACACATTTCATCATTGTCATATTGCCTTGCATGATCATGTAGTTGACATCCTATTTGTGGCAAAGCCACCATGCATATTATTTCATACATGTCACTCTTGATTCATTCCCGGTACACCGCCAGAGGCATTCATATAGAGTCATACTTTGTTCTAGTATCGAGTTGTAATCATTGAGTTGTAAATAAGTAGAAGTGTGATGATCATCATTCATAGAGCATTGTCCCAAAAAAAGAGAAAGGCCAAAAGAAAAAAAAAAGAAAGGCCCAAAATAATAATAATAATAAGGGGCAATGCTACTATCCTTTTCCATACTTGTGCTTCAAAAGTAGCACCGTGACCTTTATGATAGAGCGTCTCTTGCTTTGTCATTTTCATATACTAGTGGGAATTTTTCATTATAGAACTTGGCTTGTATATTCCAAAAATGGGCTTCCTCAAATGCCCTAGGTCTTCGTGAGCAAGCAAGTTGGATGCACACCCACTTAGTTTCTTCTGTTGAGCTTTCATACATTTATAGCTCTAGTGCATCCGTTGCATGGCAATCCCTACTCCTCACATTAACATCAATTGATGGGCATATCCATAGGCCGTTGATTAGCCGCGTTGATGTGAGACTTTATCCTTTTTGTCTTCTCCACATAACCCCCATCATTATATTCTATTCCATCCATAGTGCTATGTCCATGGCTCACGCTCATGTATTGCGTGAAAGTTGAAAAAGTTTGAAAATTCTAAAGTATGAAACAATTGCTTGGCTGAAACCGGGGTTGTGCATGATTTGAGTATTTTGTGTGACAAAGATGGAGCATAACCAAACTATATGATTTTGTAGGGATGAACTTTCTTTGGCCATGTTATTTTGAGAAGACATAATTGCTTAGTTAGTATGCTTGAAGTATTATTACTTTTATGTCAATATTAAACCATTATCTTGAATCTTTTGGATCTGAATATCCATACCACAATTAAGAAGGTTACATTAAAAAATTATGCCAAGTAGCATTCCACATCAAAAATTCTGTTTTTATCATTTACCTACTCGAGGACGAGCAGGAATTAAGCTTGGGGATGCTTGATACGTCTCCAACATATCTATAATTTTTTATTGTTCCATGCTATATTATATTTTGTTTTGGATGTTTATTGGGCTTTATTATACACTTTTATATTATTTTTGGGACTAACCTATTAACCGGAGGCCCAGCCCAAATTGTTGTTTTTTGCCTATTTTAGTGTTTCGCAGAAAAAGAATACCAAACGGAGTCCAAACGGAATGAAACCTTCGGGAACGTGATTTTCGGAACAAACGTGATCCGGATGACTTGGAGTCTACGTAAAGCAATCAACGAGGAGAGCACGAGGCAGGGGGGCGCGCCTAGCCCCTGGGCGCGCCCTCCACCCTCGTGGGGCCCACGTTGCTCCACCGACGTACTTCTTCCTCCTATATATACCCATATACCCTGGAAACATCGGAGGCAGAGCCAAAACCCTATGTCCACCGCCGCAACCTTCTGTACCCGTGAGATCCCATCTCGGGGCCTTTTCCGGCCCTCCACCGGAGGGGGCATTGATCACGAAGGGCTTCTACATCAACACCATAGCCTCTCCGATGATGTGTGAGTAGTTTACCTCAGACCTTCGGGTCCATAGTTATTAGCTAGATGGCTTCTTCTCTCTCTTTGGATCTCAATACAAAGTTCTCCTTGTTTCTCTTGGAGATCTATTCGATGTAATCTTCTTTTGCGATGTGTTTGTCGAGATCCGATGAATTGTGGGTTTATGATCAAGTTTATCTATGAACAATATTTGAATCTCCTCTGAATTCTTTTATGTATGATTGGTTATCTTTGCAAGTCTCTTCGAATTATCAGTTTGGTTTGGCCTACTAAATTGATCTTTCTTGCAATGGGAGAAGTGCTTAGCTTTGGGTTCAATCTTGTGGTGCTCGATCCCAGTGACAGAAAGGGAAACGACACGTATTGTATTGTTGCCATCGAGGATAAAAAGATGGGGTTTATATCATATTGCATGAGTTTATCCCTTTACATCATGTCATCTTGCCTAATGCGTTACTCCGTTCTTATGAACTTAATACTATAGATGCATGCTGGATAGCGGTCGATGTGTGGAGTAATAGTAGTAGATGCAGGCAGGAGTCGGTCTACTTGTCGCGGACGTGATGCCTATATACATGATCATACCTAGATATTCTCATAACTATGCTCAATTCTATCAATTGCTCGATAGTAATTTGTTTACCCATCGTAATACTTATGCTATCTTGAGAGAAGCCACTAGTGAAACCTATGGCCCCCGGGTCTATTTTCCATCATATTAATCTTCCAACACTTAGCTATTTCTATTACCGTTTATTTTACTTTGCATCTTTATCATAAAAATACCAAAAATATTATCCTATCATATCTATCAGATCTCACTATTGTAAGTGACCGTGAAGGGATTGACAACCCCTTTATCGCGTTGGTTGCGAGGTTCCCATTTGTTTGTGTAGGTGCGTGGACTCGAGCGTGGTCTCCTACTGGATTGATACCTTGGTTCTCAAAAACTGAGGGAAATACTTACGCTACTTTGCTGCATCACCCTTTCCTCTTCAAGGGAAAACCAACGCAGTGCTCAAGAGGTAGCAGGTAGTACCGCGGTTTGCACGATCCCCTGCGGTAGTATCGCCTGTTTGGTGCGGTAGTACCGCAGGTCGCGGGCTGGTTAAGTGGATAACGGTTGGACTTGTCTCTCCACTATATAAGGGGTGTCTTCTTCTCCGAGTTGACCACCTCTTCCATCCCCAAGCTCCATTGTTGCTCCAAGCTCCATTTTCGCCCGATCTCTCTCCCTAGCCAATCAAACTTGTTGATTTTCTAGGGATTGGTTGAGAAGGCCCCGATCTACACTTCCACAAAGAGAAATTTGATTCCCACCACTAATCCCTAGCGGATCTTGTTACTCTTGGGTATTTGAGCACCCTAGACGGTTGAGGTCACCGCGGAGCCATATTCCATTGTGGTGAAGCTTCGTGGTGTTGTTGGGAGCCTCCAATTAAGTTGTGGAGATTGCCCCAACCTTGTTTGTAAAGGTCCGGTCGCCGCCTTCAAGGGCACCAATAGTGGAATCACGGCATCTCGCATTGTGTGAGGGCGTGAGGAGAATACGGTGGCCCTAGTGGCTTCTTGGGGAGCATTGTGCCTCCACACCGCTCCAACGGAGACGTACTTCCCCTCAAAAGGAAGGAACTTCGGTAACACATCCTCGTCTTCACCGGCTCCACTCTTGGTTATCTCGTGCCTTTACTTGTGCAAGCTTATTTGTGTTATATCCCTTGCTTGCTTGTGTGCTTGTTGTTGTTGCATCATATAGGTTGCCCACCTAGTTGCATATCTAGACAACCTACTTTGATGCAAACTTTAAATTGGTAAAGAAAAGCTAAAAATTGTTAGTTGCCTATTCACCCCCCCTCTAGTCAACTATATCGATCCTTTCAAATGCTTCATGTGCTTTACTTATATCATTTGAAGTGTGGATTGGCTGTTTCTCTTCACATAGAAAACCGCCATTTGTAGAATGCTCTTTTGCTTCACTTACATTTGTTAGAGCGTGGTCATATCTTTTGTAGAAAGAATTGAACTCTCTTGCTTCACTTACATCTATTTAGAGAGATGACATGAATTGGTCATTCACATGGTTAGTCATAAAATCCTACATAAAACTTGTAGATCACTGAATATGATATGTTTGATTCCTTGTAATAGTTTTGCGATATAAAGATGGTGATATTAGAGTCATGCTAGTGGGTAGTTGTGGATTGTAGAAATACTTGTGTTGAATTTTGTGATTCCCGTAGCATGCACGTATGGTGAACCGTTATGTAACGAAGTTGGAGCATGAGGTATTTATTGATTGTCTTCCTTTGTGTGGAGGTCGGGGCGCGCAATGGTTAACTCCTACCGACCTCCCCCCTAGGAGTATGCGTGTAGTACTTTGTTTCGATGGCTAATAAATTTTTGCAAGAAGTATGTGAGTTCTTTATGACTAATGTTGAGTCCATGGATTATACGCACTCTCACCCTTCCATCATTGCAAGCCTCTTCGGTAACATGCATTGCCCTTTCTCACCTCGAGAGTTGGTGCAAACTTCGCCGGTGCATCCAAACCCCGTGATATGATATGCTCTATCACACATAAGCCTCCTTATATCTTCCTCAAAACAGCCACCATACCTACCTATTATGGCATTTCCATAGCCATTCCGAGATATATTGTCATGCAACTTCCATCATCATCATATACATGACTTGAGCATTCATTGTCATATTGCTTTGCATGATCGTAAGATAGCTAGCATGATGTTTTCATGGCTTGTCCGTTTTTTAATGTCATTTCTATGCTAGATCATTGCACATCCCGGTACACCGCCGGAGGCATTCATATAAAGTCATATCTTTGTTCTAGTATCGAGTTGTAATATTGAGTTGTAAGTAAATAGAAGTGTGATGGTCATCATTATTAGAGAATTGTCCCAAAAAAAAGAGAGGCCAAAGAAGCCTAAATAAAAAAAGGGGGCCAAAGAAGCCCGCCAAAAAAAGAGAAAAAAAAGGAAAAAAAAGAATAAAAGGGACAATGTTACTATCCTTTTTCCACACTTTTGCTTCAGAGTATCACCATGTTCTTCATATAGAGAGTCTCTTATTTTGTCACCTTCATATACTAGTGGGAATTTTCATTATAGAACTTGGCTTGTATATTCCGATGATGGGCTTCCTCAAATGCCCGAGGTCTTCATGAGCAAGCAAGTTGGATGCACACCCACTTAGTTCCCAGTTTGAGCTTTCATACACTTATAGCTCTTAGTGCATCCGTTTCATGGCAATCCCTACTCCTCACATTGACATCAATTCATGGGCATCTCCATAGCCCGTTGATTAGCCTCGTCGATGTGAGACTTTCTCCTTTTTTCCTTCTCCACATAACCCCTATTATCATATTCTATTCCACCCATAGTGCTATGTCCATGGCTCACGCTCATGTATTGCGTGAAAGTTGAAAAAGTTTGAGAATACTAAAGTATGAAACAATTTCTTGGCTAAAACCGGGGTTGTGCATGATTTGAATATTTTGTGTGGTGAAGATGGAGCATAGCCAGACTATATGATTTTGTAGGGATAACTTTCTTTGGCCATGTTGTTTCGACAAGACATGATTGCTTTATTAGTATGCTTGAAGTATTATTGTCTTAATGTCAAATGATCGACTATTGCTTTGAATCACTCATATCTTAATATTCATGCCTTGATTAGATTACATGATCAAGATTATGCTAGGTAGCATTCCTCATCAAAAATTATCTTTTTTTTATCATTTACCTACTCGAGGACGAGCAGGAATTAAGCTTGGGGATGCTGATACGTCTCCGTCATATCTATAATTTTTGATTGTTCCATGCCAATATTATACAACTTTCATATACTTTTGGCAACTTTTTATACTATTTTTGGGACTAACATATTGATCCAGTGCCCAGTGCCAGTTCCTGTTTGTTGCATGTTTTTTGTTTCGCAGAAAATCCATATCAAACGGAGTCCAAACGGGATAAAAAATGACGTAGATTTTTTTGGAATATTTATGATTTTTGGGAAGAAGAATCAACGCGAGACGATGCCCGAGGGGGCCACGAGGCAGGGGCGCGCCCTGGGCCCTCGTGGCCACCCCGTAAGGCGGTTGGTGCCCTTCTTTCACCACAAGAAGGCTAATTTCCGGATAGAGATCGTGTCCAAAATTCAGCCCAATCGAAGTTACGGATCTACGGGAATTTAAGAAACGGTGAAAGGGCAGAATCAGGGAACGCAGAAACAGAGAGAGATAGAGAGACAGATCCAATCTCGGAGGGGCTCTCGCCCCTCCCATGCCATGGAGGCCATGGACCAGAGGGAGAACCCTTCTCCCACCTAGGGAGAAGGTCAAGGAAGAAGAACAAGGAGGGGGGCTCTCTCCCCCTCGCTTCCGGTGGCGCCGGAATGCCGCCGGGGCCATCATCGGCACCACAATCTTCACCAACACCGCCGTCATCTTCACCAACATCTTCATCACCTTCCCCGATCTATCTACCGCGGTCCAGTCTCCCGCAACCCGCTGTACCCTCTACTTGAACATGGTGCTTTATGCTTCATATTATTATCCAATGATGTGTTGCCATCCTATGATGTCTGAGTAGATTTTCGTTGTCCTATCGGTGGTTGATGAATTGCTATGATTGATTTAATTTGCTTGTGGTCATGTTGATGTCCTTTGGTGCCCATCAAATGAGCGCGCGCGTGGATCACACCATAGGGTTAGTTGTATGTTGATAGGACTATGTATTGGAGGGCAAGAGTGACAGAAGCTTCAACCTAGCATAGAAATTGATGCATACGGGATTGAAGGGGGACCAATATAACTTAATGCTATGGTTGGGTTTTACCTTAATGAACGTTAGTAGTTGCGGATGCTTGCTAATAGTTCCAATCATAAGTGCATAGAATTCCAAGTAAGGGATGACATGCTAGCAGTGGCCTCTCCCACATAAAACTTGCTATCGGTCTAGTAAAGTAGTCAATTGCTTAAGGGACAATTTCGCAACTCCTACCACCACTTTTCCACACTCGCTATACTAACTTTATTGTGTCTTTATCTAAACAGCCCCTACTTTATATTTACGTGCTCTTTATATTCTTGCAAACCTATCCGAAAACACCTACAAAGTACTTCTAGTTTCATACTTGTTCTAGGTAAAGCGAACGTCAAGCGTGCGTAGAGTTGTATCGGTGGTCGATAGAACTTGAGGGAATATTTGTTCTACCTTTAGCTCCTCATTGGGTTCGACACTCTTATTTATCGAAAGAGGCTACAATTGATCCCCTATACTTGTGGGTTATCATGCTTTATGCTTCATATTGTTATCCAATGATGTGTTGCCATCCTATGATGTCTGAGTAGATTTTCGTTGTCCTATCGGTAATTGGTGAATTGCTATGATTGGTTTAATTTGCTTGTGGTTATGTTGCTGTCCTTTGGTGCCCATCATATGAGCGCGCGCGTGGATCACACCATAGGGTTAGTTGTATGTTGATAGGACTATGTATTGGAGGGCAAGAGTGACAGAAGCTTCAACCTAGCATAGAAATTGATGCATACGGGATTGAAGGGGGACCAATATATCTTAATGCTATGGTTGGGTTTTACCTTAATGAACGTTAGTAGTTACGGATGCTTGCTAATAGTTCCAATCGTAAGTGCATAGAATTCCAAGTCAGGGATGACATGCTAGCAGTGGCCTCTCCCATATAAAACTTGCTATCGGTCTAGTAACGTAGTCAATTGCTTAGGGACAATTTCGCAACTCCGACCACCACTTTTCCACACTCGCTATACTAACTTTATTTCTTCTTTACTTAAACAACCGCTAGTTTTTATTTACGTGCTCTTTATATTCTTGCAAACCTATCCAACAACACCTACAAAGTACTTCTAGTTTCATACTTGTTTTAGGTAAAGCGAACGTTAAGCGTGCGTAGAGTTGTATCGGTGGTCGATAGAACTTGAGGGAATATTTGTTGTACCTTTAGCTCCTCGTTGGGTTCGACACTCTTACTTATCGAAAGAGGCTACAATTAATCCCCTATACTTGTGGGTTATGAGCAGCTAGCTATCTTTTTAAAATTGTGTATGGCTGCTTTTCGGTAAAATTCTCTATGTGGGGTCATATATAAAGACCTATTTTGAGAAAAGTTTATGAATCAAAGTTGTGTATAATGGTTTGGCTTGCTGGAATTTACGATCAAAACTCATAGAATCTAATGAGGAGTTTGGGTGCGGCTATCGTTTCGAAGGTGCGTATGACTGCTTTCGGTAAAGTTCTCTATGCGGGGTCATATATGGAGACCTATTTTGAGAAAAGTTTGTGAATAAAAGTTGTGTATAATGGTTTGACTACCATGTATTTTAGATCAAAACTCATGGAAGTGAATGTGGAGTTTTGGTGCAGCTAGCTATCTTTTTAAAAGTGTGTATGGCTGATTTTCTGTAAAATTCTCTATGCGGGGTCATATATGGAGACCTATTTTGAGAAAATTTTGTGAATAAAAGTTATGTATAATGGTTTGAGTACCAGGTATTTTCGATCAAAACTCATGGCAGTGAATGAGGAGTTTCGGTGCAGCTAGCTATCTTTCTAAAAGTGTATATGGCTGGTTTTCGGTAAAATTCTCTATGCGGCGTCATATATGGAGACCTATTTTGAGAAAAGTGTGTGAATCAAATATGTGTATAATGGTTTGACTACCACGTATTTTTGATCAAAACTCATGGAAGTGAATGTGGAGTTTCGGTGCAGCTAGGTATATTTTTAAAAGTGTGTATCGCTGCATTTCGGTAAAATGCTCTATGCGGGGTCATATATGGAGACCTATTTTGAGAAAAGTTTGTGAATCAAAGTTTTGTATAACGGTTTGGCTACTAGGTATTAATTTATCAAAACTCATGGAAGTAAATGGGTAGTTTTGGTGAAGCTATCGTTTCAAAAGTGTGTAAGGCTACTTTCCGGTAAAATTTTCTATGCGGTGTCATATATGGATACCTATTTTGAGAAATGTTTGTGAATCAAAGTTGTGCATAATGAATTGACTACCAGGTATTTTCGATCAAAACTCATGGAAGTGAATGAGGAGTTTCGGTGCAGCTAGCTATCTTTTTAAAAGTGTGTATGGCTGGTTTTCGATAAAATTCTCTATGCGGCGTCATATATGGAGACCTATTTTGAGAAAAGTCTATGAATCAAAGTTGTGTATAATGGTTTGGCTTGCTGGTATTTTCGATCAAAACACATAGAATCTAAAGAGGAGTTTGGGTGCAGCTATTGTTTCAAATGTGCGTATGACTGATTTTCGGTAAAATTCTCTATGCGGGGTCATATATGGAGACCTATTTTGAGAAAAGGTTGTGAATCAAAGTTGTGTATAATGGTTTGACTACCACGTATTTTAGATCAAAACTCATGGAAGTGAATGATGAGTTTCGGTGCAGCTAGCTATCTTTTTAAAAGTGTGTATGGCTGCTTTTCGGTAAAATTCTCTATGTGGGGTCATATATAAAGACCTATTTTGAGAAAAGTTTATGAATCAAAGTTGTGTGTGTTCATTTCCAAAAAAAAATCAAATTTGTGTATAATGGTTTGGCTTGCTGGAATTTTCGATCAAAACTCATAGAACCTAATGAGGAGTTTGGGTGCAGCTATTGTTTCGAATGTGCGTATGGTTGCTTTTCGGTAAAATTCTCTATGCGAAGACCTATTTTGGAAAAGTTTGTGCTTACAAGTTGTGTATAATGGTTTGACTACCACGTATTTTAGATCAAAACTAATGGAAGTGAATGAGGAGTTTTGGTGTAGCTAGCTATCTTTTTAAAAGTGTGTATGGCTGCTTTTCGGTAAAATTCTCTATGCGGGGTCTTATATGGAGACCTATTTTGAGAAACAATTTGTGAATAAAAGTTGTGTATAATGGTTTGAGTACCATGTATTTTCGACCAAAACTCATGGCAGTAAATGAGGAGTTTCGGTGCAGCTAGCTATCTTTTTAAAAGTGTGTATGGCTGGTTTTCGTTAAAATTCTCTATGAGGCGTCATATATGGAGACCTATTTTGAGAAAAGTTTATGAATCAAAGTTGTGTATAATGGTTCGTCTTACTGGTATTTTCGATCAAAACTCATAGAATCTAATGAGGAGTTTGGGTGCAGCTATCGTTTCGAATGTGCGTATGGCTGCTTTTCGGTAAAATTCTCTATGCGGGATCATATAAGGAGACCTATTTTGAGAAAAGTTTGTGAATCAAAGTTGTGTATAATGGTTTGACTACCATGTATTTTAGATCAAAACTCATGGAAGTGAATGAGGAGTTTCGGTGCAGCTAGCTATCTTTTTAAAAGTGTGTATGGTTGCTTTTGGGTAAAATTCTCTATGCGGGGTCATATATGGAGACCTATTTTGAGAAAAATTTGTGAATAAAAGTTATGTATAATGGTTTGAGTACCGGGTATTTTCGATCAAGACTCCATGCAGTGAATGAGGAGTTTCGGTGTAGCTAGCTATCTTTTTAAAAGTGTGTATGGTTGGTTTCCGGTAAAATTCTCTATGCAGCGTCATATATGTTGACCTATTTTGAGAAAAGTTTGTGAATAAAAGTTCTGTATAATGGTTTGACTACCACGTATTTTAGATCAAAACTCATGGAAGTGAATGAGGAGTTTCGGTGCAGCTAGCTATCTTTTTAAAAGTGTGTATGGCTGCTTTTCGGTAAAATTCTCTATGCAGGGTCATAGATAGAGACCTATTTCGAGAAAACTTTATGAATCAAAGTTATGTATAATGGTTTGGCTTGCTGGTATTTTCGATCAAAACTCATAGAATCTAATGAGGAGTTTGGGTGCAACTATCGTTTTGAATGTGTGTATGGTTGCTTTTCGGTAAAATTCTCTATGCGGGGTCATATATGGAGACCTATTTTGAGAAAAGTTTGTCCATACAAGTTGTGTATAATGGTTTGACTACCGCGTATTTTAGATCAAAACTCATGGAAGTGAATGAGGAGTTTCGGTGCAGCTAGCTATCTTTTTAAAAGTGTGTATGGCTGCTTTTCGGTAAAATTCTCTATGTGGGGTCATATATGGAGACCTATTTTGAGAAAAGTTTATGAATCAAAGTTGTGTATAATGGTTTGGCTTACTGGTATTTTCGATCAAAACTCATAGAATCTAATGAGGAGTTTGGGTGCAACTATCGTTTCGAATGTGTGTGTGGCTGCTTTTCGGTAAAATTCTCTATGCGGGGTCGCAGCTCACGCGCCTGCACTGGCGACACTGGGCGACCAGCGGCGACAGGATCGAGCAACTTCTGCAGGGAGATTAGTCCAGGGTCCCCCTGCGCGACCCCAGCAGCAGGGGTCTCCCTCGCCTTCCGGCCGTCTTCCAGCAGACGGCGGGTCTCCTGGAGCTCCTTCTTGAGGGCCGCTTTTTCCTCGGCCACCTCAACGTGACGGGCTTCGGTGGGGCGAAGACCCTCACCAAGCTTCGCGAGGCGCTCCTGCTCCAGCTCGAGGTCCCTCGCCTTGCCGCTCGCCTCCGCGGCCCGCTCCAGGACGCTCTTCTCGGACGTTTGGACCTCGGTCTCCCTGGCCTGGATTTCCTTCTCAAAGGCGTCCAGCTCCGCCTTCCGGCAGGACAACTTCTCCTCTTTCTCCTTATGGTCGCGAGCTTGGTCTGCCACGCTCCACTCATAGTTAACCTCCTTTAGGCAGACCTCGTCCTCACGGCTCTTCGCCGCCGCGAGCTTCATCTGAACCTCCTCCAGCATCTCTTGGCGTTGGAGCACCGCCACGCACTCCCTTTCACTGCACTCCGCAGACACCTGGCGGAACTTGGCGCCCAGAAGCTCAAGGCGCCGAGACTCCAAGTTGATGGCCTCGACACCACGGTCGAACTCGGCTTGCATGGCGTCAATGGCCTGCTTCAAGATCTCCGCCGTGGTGCCCTCCAGCCAGAAGGCACCTCGGCGGCCATGGATTCGGACGGTCCAGGCGTCCTTGTCCATAACTTCATCGAGAAAGCTCCCCGCGTCAAAGGGAGCGTTAAGATCGGGATCGGCGCTAGCCTGACCCCCCGTCGGCGTGCTAGCGCCCGGTGCCGGCGGCCGGCGAGGAGGGGCCGGCCCAGCGCCAGGGGAGCCATCAGTCGCACCAGCAGAAGAGGCGCCGGCGGCCCGGGTTTTCACCTCGGGCGTCTCCAAAGTCTCCTCCTCCTCATCGTCATCGACCACGATAGGGAAAGCATCGGTGCCACCCTCGTGGCGCGGGCCCGCACCCACCGAGGGCGGCGCCGCGAATCCCCCTTCAGGCCTCGCCGGGCCCCCTCCTTGAGCATGGCCCAGGCCCTCGCGAGTATTTCCCTCGGGAGGAATGACCTCCTCGGCCCCCGCTGTGGGGGCTGCACCTTGTGAGGTGGGCCCTGCACCACCATTCGCCCCCTCACCGGTCGTCGCAAGCGGCGACTCTTGTGGTACCCACCTGTCCTCCGGCATCACCGGGGTGGCCTCCGGAAGAAGAGGGTCCCTTGCGGGATCGGCGGCATCAGTGCCTCCTATGAGCTCGGGGGCTGGCGGCACCTCGCTCGGCCTCGGGCCCCTGGCAGCCCTACGAAAAGCATGACTAACGTCATGAAAATGCAAGAAGTCAAGATCTAGGGAGGCCGCATATAAAACTCACCGTGGAGAGAAGGTCCAAGCCCTCGGCCGCCTTTTCTCCTTGAGGGGGTTGGTGGTCGAGCCCCCTGCTCCGGAGCTCTCTACGGAGGGCCCCGCCTCGCTGCCCCGAAGCAGCCTCGGGGGCTCGCTTTGAGCATCATCCCCGCCCTCATCCATCGACTGCGCCGGGCGAGAGGGGGCAACATGGAAGTCTTCTCCTCATCGGAGGAGATCGTCATGGGCCGGCGCCGCTTCTGGCGCGGCCCCTTGGACCCACCGCATCAGAGAAAGAAATTCCTGAGGAGGAACATGAAAGTCTATGAAATGTAGGATCTTAGCAACTCCTTCCCCTAGCCGCATGGTCTGCTACTCGTGAATGATGGAAGCAACCACCTACCATGAAGGCCTGATGGACCATTGGCCTCGCTCAACTACGCCATGCGCGGAAGTCCCCACTCCAGTTTGTAAGGACACTTATGTGCAAAGTGATCGGATCTCCATTTATACATGCTTACAAAATACCCAGTGATCAATAAGTACAATACATAAGCTATACCTTATGGGTCGTGTAGTACCAGGAAAAAGTAAGTTATCCGAATAATCCACAAGTATAGAGTACATTTGTATCCTGTATTCACATCAATTCAGTAGACACATACACCATCTATCAGATGTACATTTATGCACAAGACGTAAACCACACACCAATATATCATCTCTAGATAGCTCACATACTAAATCACCTGGAATAAAAACAATACGGTGCAAATAAAGTTAAACGGCAAACCACTATGGAAATACAATGTATCTTTGGCTACCCAGTATAAATCTTCAGTTGTGTATTTGCCCCCACATTCTTGAACGAAATGATTCTCTAGGGTGCAGGTGTAAACTGCATGCAAATTGGTGGTTTAATCTTGGCAAGGGCAAGTATGGAAGAAGGGAATGTCCATATTCCATCCCCACATATCAAACCGGATGCAACCGCAGGGACCATGAAACCAGCCTCCTTTTTGTTTATCTTGTTCCAGACAAAAACCACCAAACTTCCGACGCACATATCAATTGCGAAGCTCCCGCCGACAAGGAATGGAACTGCCATGGCCATGGGTATGGGCACATACTTGCTATATCTGTGTGGCATGACATCTCTTGCGATGCTGAGGAGTGCTGCAAATGCGAAGAATCCACCAGAGAGTGCTAGACAATACTTCGGCAACACCGAGAACCCCTCCACGCCAAGTATTGCCATATTACGGTATATCAATGCATACGGCGCCTTCCAGTAACCATCTGGGTTGCCAATATCAAATGCCTTGTAGAAGAGCATGAACGTAAGGGGAGCAAGGATGCAGCCCATGACCGTACCAATGGCCTGTGCCACCATCATGGATCTTGGTGATGTCTTTGTTAGATAACCCGTCTTGAAGTCATGCATCAGATCTGCAGATATAAGAACCAACTGCTTCACACATGTACCAGTAACAAGGCCTGCAACGACACCATTGTCCCTGCCAGCCCAACCCGCAAAGACAAAGAGACCAATCTTCCCATAGTTATACCCCATGTTGATATCAGTAAGCCCTGTGCCGTAAGAGTTGGCGAATCCAAGCACGGGGGCTACGACATAGGCTATAACTATGTAGTACCATTTCACTTGTCGAAACATTATTGGCGTGGTAATCGCTGCAACGATGCTTAACACGGCATACCCAGAGTATGCCATCCAAGCGGGGAGATGGCCTCTCTTGAAGACCTCATCGCGCTGCATATCCTCGAGTGAGACCGTATTGTCCATATTTTTCGCTGTAATTCATCCACTCAACATTAGAACAACATAATTAATTCTAAAATGGAAAATGTCGAAGAACAAATGTACTGGATTTATGTTGTCCTGCTGTCCTCACCTCTATTATTGATATCCTTACGGCTAAATTGTCGATACATGCCCTTAAAAGTGATGCTAATAATTTTGATGAATTGGTAGAGTCCATCCCCCAAGATAAGAGCGATACATATGAAGGCCTGGATGGTGAAGAAATTGTTACTACTGAAGATAAACTATGACTGCTGTTGCTATTAATTAACGGAAAATGCCACCAAGGAAAAAGGATTATGCTACAATTAATAAGTACCTTGTAGCCGTACAAACTTTTCATGCTGCTTTCTTTTACAGTTGCAGGGTACCAATCACCCTTGTTTTTACTGATGAGTGGGTACAATATTCCATATGAAAGAATTGCACCTAGGAGGGTGGAAACATTTACTATATGTGGGCAAATCATCCCAGCGCCGACGTATGTCATGCTGAAGTCAAAGAAGAATCTGACAAAACAAAACGTGGCGAACTAATTAAGAAAGTCTGCTGCACACCAGGAATCTGACAAAACATAGCGTTATGGCGATCGACAATGAGGAACAGAATTGCGAAAGGGCTTTTACGTCTGCTTCCAGGCCTTGAGACCAAAAGTAGGGAACTGAACAAATCCACAAGCATCGCCGCCCGTGTAGAACCACTGGAAGAAACTCCATATGAAGCTACCCCCAAAGTATTTCAGAAACCCACGTATTTGCTTCCTATCATGGATGTAAAGGAAAGATTAATTCATTTGTATAAATCAAGTAGTCACTCCATATTGTTCAATTTAATGTCTGAAAGAACAACGCGACGGGCATAACTCCTCAGGTCAGAATATACAAATATACATACTTTGAATTCTTGTCTCCCTGAGTGGTATGGAAGCCGTTTATAAGAACTGCAGTTGCCGTCCCACTAGGGTAAGTTAATTTATAGTCGACGACCAATACCTGAAAACATGGTGTTTCATATTTAGTGACAAAGACCAATGAACCGCCCGGGCACAATTCTATAATATGGCGTTGCTAGTTCTTGGTTGTTTTTTCCTTTTTCTTTTTGAGGAATTAGAGCAGCAGAGGTTCCAACTATATTTTTTGCTTGCTTGCTTGTTATTGTTTTTATTTCATTCATCTTAGTTTTTGTGTACGTTAATCCTAGCAACGGAGTACACGTGCACAAACAGGAGGATAAAGAAGCGAGAGGCAAACTCTGTTAAGCACACTCAAATCTGTTATGCATTCAATTTAGAAAAGAAGAAGCGGAAGGCACCGTACCTGTCTAAGGGGAATCAAGGTGAGGAGTCCACCGAAGCAGCAAGAAAAGAGGAATGCCGTCATCCAGCCAATCCCTGGCTCCTTGTAGCTCCCCGGCCCGTTGGCCACCGAGTCGCCGGCCAGCTCGTACGTCTTTTTGTTTAGACCCAGCAAGGTTGACCCGAACCCACCTGCAATGCATCACTCAAATAGCCAATCAGGTAGTGCAAAGCTAGTAACTGATACTGTACTAGTAGGAAGACATGGCAGGATATGGCCCTAACCGGCGAAAGCGATGGTGTAGCAGGCCACGCCGCATGTCTGGACGATGGTGTTCTCCTGTGGGGTGAAGGGTCGTGACACGATGCCGAAGCGGTCCAGCAAGCTGGTCCAGCCACGGAGCGCGAGGAAGGAGAGCAGCGCGGCGGAGACATTGAGCGTGGGCACTAGTCCGGTGGTGAGCGACATCCTCATGACGATGACGGTGTAGATGCACCCGATGAGCAGCGCTGCCACCATGCCGCGCACCGTCAGATCGTCCTGCCACCGCCCCACGGGCTCCAGCTCGTGCCCCGCGGCGAGCGCGGGGTCTGACTCCATGTCGCCCTCCGCGGCCTCGTCTTTCTCGATCTCCGCCGCAATCCGCATGCGGTCCGGGGCGACGACGTCCATGCCCACTCTCTGCTCCTTGCCTCTGCAGGAAGAAAAATGATACTACCTCCAGTCCGATTTAAGTGTCGTAGAAACAACAATTGGTCAGTACAAATTCCTACTAAATAAGCTGGCGACACGAATTTCGGATCGGAGGGAGTACAAAAAAACGTTTCTTCAGAATGACCCAATTTGGAGCATTTCAATTTCAGCGCGGCAGAAGAATTTAACATGCAAGATCGCTTACCTCAACGAGATAAGAAGAAACCACACCGCTCGGCCGACTAGTGCTGCACAACAGCTAGGGAGAAACACTCGAGACTAAGGGGCCCTTTGGAGTCTCTCCACTCTCCAACTCCACGCCGGAGCGGAGCAGGATCTAGTTTTAATTTGAGGAGTGGCTGGAAGGCCGCTTCGCAGGCTCCGCTCTGTGGCGATTTGCCGAACTGGGCCTAAGCTAGCTTCCGGGGAAGTCACGCCCTGTTTTGTGACAATCCAAGCTGGGGATGAGATGGTGATGTTAGTGATTGCCGATGGTATGGTTTTATGTAGGGAATCATTGGGAAAAGTCCACTCTCTTGTTTTTTCTTATATCTAGTTAGTACTTCCTCCGTTTCAAAATAGATGACCCAACTTTGTATTAACTTTGTATTAAATTTAATATAAAATTGAGTCATCTATTTTGGAACGGAGGGAGTATAAGTCAATTAGAGAATTGCCCCTATCATTTTTCTAGTGTGTTGAAGTATTTAATTCTCTTGGCAGGAGAAGGCTACCGCCCAAGTACAGATGAGCCCAAATTCTTTAACATCTGGTTGCATCCCAATCTTATTATTTTTTCGTTGTTAATGATGTATCCAGAAAGAAGCTGGTTGCCATTTTCATTGGCTATATATGACTATGAGTAGTTTGACTATGGATTCTCAAATAAAGAAAGAAATATGGCAGAAAGACTAGCGGTGGCGGCAGTCGATCTGGGCCACGCTAACGGTTGTTGGGACTTGGCGGAGAGAATAATGTGCCCTGTTAATAGCACTAGGGGGACAATAATGTGATGATTAAATAACATTGTACAACTCGTATATATTTTAGGAAGTCAACGAGAGAGAAATGTTCCTTCCACAGCTTGGAATTGGTAAGGTACGTGCTTTGCCGGGATAAGAGCATCTCTAGCAGACATCGCATTCCGCCAGCCCGCAAACCTGCGATGAGGGGCGCGGCAAACGGGTTTGCAGGTCCATTTTTGCCTGCGGCAGAACAGACACCGTAATGCCGAACTGCAAAACAGAATTGCACAATTCAAAAGAAATTCCGACAATTAACAAGAATAGTTCGGGATTGCGGTGTCTGTTCTGCCGCAGGCAAAAATGGACCTGCAAACCGCAAAAACAGAATTACACAATTCAAAAGAGATTCCGACAATTAACAAGAATAGTTCAGAAATTCAACATAGTTCTCACATAAAAATAGCAAATAATATAGTTTTAAGCATCTAGGGAACCGAATAGAACATTTTTGCATCAAAAGAACCACAATAAAGGGGCGAAACCTTGATGAACAACCATCAAGCACCATCAACACCACCAGCACCAACACCACCGTTGGAAGCCATCCTCCTTCGCTCCAAGATCCCCTTTCTCATCAAATCATGCCACTCCAAGGTTAGCCCATCCATCTCATTACGGTTCATGGTCATGATTTTGTTCTCCTCGGCAATGAGCTTGGCAAGAGCCTCGGTTTCCTCGGCTTGGGCTCTTTTCTCCTAAATTGCGGCCTTGCGCAACCTATCCGCCTCTTCCACGGCTGCCTTGCGCAACTTCTCCTCCTTGATTAGGTTCCACTTCTCCTCTTTCTCTTGAGACCTCTTCATTGCCAACTCTTTTTTTGCTTCTATAGTCATGGTAACCATCAACTCATTTGAGTGCACCATATGATCTATCTTGTCTCTCAAACTTGATGCGTCAGACTCCTTCTTCATATTCACCTTGGCCTTCTAGTTGCCATCCGGCCTACCCTTCTTTCTCCCTCCTTCATCATCTTCATCATCATCCAACAAGGTGAAAGGGTTACTACGAACACTACTAAAATACACATCAATAACATGTATATGAAGTATACCTTTGTTCACTTTGCCATCCTTCTTATCCGCCAAGTATTTGGAGCAGTTCCACTTCCAGTGGCCATTTCCTTCGCAGTAGAAGCACTCAGTTTTAGGCTTGGGTCCGGCTTTGGGCTTCTTCATGGGAGCGACAACTTGCTTGCCATTCTTTTTGAAGTTCCCTTTCTTTCCCTCACCCTATTTCTTGAAACTAGTGGTCTTGTTAACCATCAACACTTGATGCTCTTTCTTGATTTCTACCTCCGCGGCCTTAAGCATTGCGAAGAGCTCGGGAATTGTTTTCGTCATCCCTTGCATATTATAGCTCATCACGAAGTTCTAATAGCTTGGTGATAGTGACTAGAGAACTATGTCAATCACTATCTTATCTGGAAGATTAACTCCCACTTGATTCAAGTGATTATAGTACCCAGATATTCTGAGCACATGCTCACTGGCTGAGCTATTCTCCTCCATCTCGTAGGAAAAGTACTTGTCAGAGATCTTATACCTCTCGACACGGGCATGAGTCTGAAATACCAATTTCAGTTCTTGGAACATCTCACATGTTTCATGGCGTTTAAAACGTCTTAGGAGCCCCAATTGTAAGCCGTAAAGCATGGTGCACTAAACTATCAAGTATTCATTATATTGAGCTTGTCAAACATTCATAACGTCTGCATCAGCCCCTGCAATAGGTCTGTCACCTAGCGGTGCATCAAGGACATAATTCTTCTGTGCAACAATGAGAATAATCCTCAGATCACGAACCTAGTCCGCATCATTGCTACTATCATCTTTCAACTTATTTTTCTCTAGGAACATATCAAAAACAAGGGAGCTATATCGCAAGCTATTGATCTACAACATAGATTTGCAAATAGTATCAGGACTAAGTTCATGATAAATTAAGTTCAATTAATCAAATTACTAATTAACTCCCACTTAAATCAACATCTCTTAAGTTGTCTAAGTGATACATGATCCATATCAACTAACCCATGTCCGATCATCACGTGAGATGGGGCAGTCATCTATGATGAACATCTCTATGTTGATCATATCTACTATATGACTCATGTTCGACCTTTCGGTCTCCAGTGTTCCGAGACCATGTCTGTACATGTTAGGCTCGTCAATTTTAACCCAAGTATTCTGCATGTGCAAAACTGTCTTACACCCGTTGTATATAAACGTAGAGTCTATCACACCCGATCATCATGTGGTGTCTCGAAACAATGAACTTTCGCAACGGTGCATACTCAGGAAGAACACTTATATCTTGAAATTTAGTGAAGGATCATCTTGTAATGCTACCGTCGTTCTAAGAAAAATAAGATGCATAAAAGATAAACATCACATGCAATCAAAATATGTGACATGATATGACCATCATCATCTCGTGCTTTTGATCTCCATCTCCAAAGTATCGTCATGATCTCCATCGTCACTGGCTTGACACCTTGATCTCCATCATTGTGTCGTGGTCGTCTCGCCAACTATTGCTTCTACAACTATCGCTAACGCATAGTGACAAAGTAAAGCAATTACATGGCGTTTGCATTTCGTCCAATAAAGAGGCAACCCTAAGGCTCCTGCCGGTTGTCTATATTACAAAACATGATCATCTCATACATAAACATATATCACATCATATCTTGACCATATCACATCACAACATGCTCTACAAAAACAAGTTAGACGCCCTCTACTTTATTGTTGCAAGTTTTACGTGGCTGCTATGGGCTTCTAGCAAGAACCGTTCTTACCTACGCATAAAACCACAATGGTGATTCATCAAGTTTGTTGTTTTAACCTTCTTCAAGGACCGGCCGCAGTCGAATTCGATTCAACTAAAGTAGGAGAAACAGACACCCGCCAGCGACCTTTATGCAAAACTAGCTGCATGTCAGTCGGTGGAACCGGTCTCATGTGCGTGGACATGTAACGTTGGTCCGGGCCGCTTCGTCCCATAATACCGCCGAATCAAAATAAGACGTTGTTGGTAAGCAGTATGACTATCACCGTTTGTTCTACTCATGCATATCATCTACGCATAGACCTGACTCTGATACCACTGTTGGGAAACGTTGCATGGTAAACAAAAAATTTCTACGCACACGCAAGATCTATCCATGGAGATGCATAGCAACGAGAGGGGAGAGTGTGTCTACGTACCCTCATAGACTGTAAGCGGAAGCGTTGGCGTTTCATGTAGTCGTACTCTTCGCGATCCGATCATTATCCAACCGATCTAGTGTCGAACGGACGGCACCTCCGATTTTAGCACACGTATGGCTTGATGACGTCACCTCCTTCTTGATCCAGCAAGCGGGAGAGGAGAAGTAGATGGGATCACAACCAACACGATGGCGTAGTGGTGAAGGTGGTGGTGGAGTACCGACAGCGCTTCGTTAAGCGTCGCCGGGACGAGGCGGTGGAACTACGGAGTAACGGGAGAGAGAGGGGCGCCAAGGGCTTGGTGTGTCCTCTTGGGGCGCCCCTCCCCTCTATATATTGATGGAGGGGCATGGGAAACAGCCCCTCCAAGCCCTAGGGCGCAGCTAAGGGGGAGAGGACTTGGACTCCAAGTCCAATCCTATTCCTACTAGGACTCCTTCCTTTTTTGCCTTCCTAGCAACATGGGCTTTTGAGGACTTGGTGCGCCTAGCCCAATAAGGCCAGGGCACCTCCCCGCGGCTCATGCTAGCCTTCGGGTTGTGGTGGACCCACTTGTGGACTTCCTGACCCCTCCGATATTCTCCGGAACCTTCTAGATACTTCCCGGTACAATACTGAAAAAAATGCACTTTTTTCCGGAACCCAAAATATGACTTCCCATATATAAATATTTACCTCTCGGCCATTCCGAGACTCCTCGTGACGTCCGGGATCTCATCCGGGACTCCGAACAACATTTGGTTACCACTCGTCAAATATCCCAATACTACTCTGGCGTCAACGAACGTTAAGCGTGCGACCCTGCGGGTTCGGGAATTATATCGTCATGACCGAGACACCTCTCCGGTCAATAACCAATAGCGGGACCTGGATGCCCATATTGATTCCTACATATTCCACGAAGATCTTTATCGGTCGAACCGTTATGACAACATACGTAATCCCTTTGTCTATCGGTATGTTACTTGCCCGAGATTCGATCGTCGGTATCTTCATACCTAGTTCAATCTTATTACCGGCAAGTCTCTTTACTCGTTCCGTAATACATCACCTCATGACTAACTCTTTAGTCATTTGCTTGCAAGTTTATGATGTGTATTACCGAGAGGGCCCCAAGATACATCTCCGATACTCGGAGTGACAAATCCTAATCTCGATCTATGCCAACTCAACAAACACCTTCGAAGATAACTGTAGAGCATCTTTATGATCACTCAGTTATGTTGTGACGTTTGATAGCACATAAGGTATTCCTCCGGTACCCGGGAGTTGCATAATCTCATAGTCGACGGAATATGTATTTGACATGAAGAAAGCAATAGCAATAAACTGAACGGTCAATATGCGAAGCTAATGGATGGGTCTTGTCCATCACATCATTCTAATGATGTGATCCCATTATCAAATGACACCACATGTTTATTGTTAGGAAACCTTAATCATCTTTGATCAACGAGCTAGTCTAGTAGAGGTTTACTAGGGACACAATATTTGTTTATGTATTCACACATGTATTTAGGTTTCCGACCAATACAATTCTAGCATGAATAATAAACCTTTATCATGAATAAAGAAATATAAAATAACAACTTTATTATTGCCTTTAGGGCATATTTCCTTCAAGGAGTACCCCTCCACAAAATTCGATCCAGTTTTTTTTGTTGCCATCAGTTTGTGGGAGTACGTACTACTGCCGGTGATTTACCGATGTTTTTTATATTTGTTTGGAGTGCATATGTTTTATGTATGAGAGCGCGTGATGTCCAGGTTTGCAGCGCCTGCTGGAGCGGCTCGCGCGTGCTAAACTTTTGGGCAGCCGCTGGAGCAAGCGCTCCTCGCCGCACAAAAACAGGCGAACCGCGCGCTACAAACACTTTTTTAGCACGCCGCGCGTTGCGCGGCTGTTGGAGATGCTTTAATGGTGCTGGCTTCCGGCCGCATCCTCCTCTACTCTGAATTTTTGGACAATCACGACAGCCTCCTGGCTGCCAAGTAGTATATGCGTGAATCTTGAGCTTTGTGTGCCGTGTCGACTGAAATGAGAAGCGGTGTGCACCAATAGACACAATAATGCCATCAGTTACTCTCGTGTTCTCCATGCAGGTCGAAAGTGTTAAATTGTGATCCAAATTATACCGTATTGGACTAGACGTAGTACAAACGGTGTGGGCCTTTGCGTTGGTACCGACGCGTACGAGTACAACTCGTTTACTTGTCCTTCAAGGACTCTCATGTATTGTCCTCTTATATACCCCACGTAGTCGCACTTCAGACGGTCTGTCGTCTCGTGCTTGTAATACTCCTCCTTATAGTGATTGCACCTTCATGCGTCCGTGGTTTTCTCCCGCAAGGGTTTCCACGTAAAAATCTGTGTCTCTTTGTCTCGTTTATTTTCTCGTTATTATCTAACAAGTGGTATCAGAGCCAAGTTGCAGTATACGAGATTTGAGATCGAAAAGAGATTAGGGTTGCTGTGTGCGTGCCACCGCACATCGATCCGTCGATCCGAGGCGGATCGATTTCTGCCGAAGCCGAGACCGACAGATATTCTACCGCTGATCCGATTCCTAATCTAGCAGTCGTCCGTGGCCAACATAAGCTTCCGCCGCTCCGTCGCGACAAATCAACAAGTCACCGAGTTGCCGGTGCTGCTCCGTACACAGCGCCCCGTGTGCTGCTCCCGCGTACAGGATCAAGTCCCGAGGTACAAGGCTGATCGGTTTTTTCTGCTGCTTCACGTGATCAAACGTACCAAAGTTGCTGCTACTACTTGCATCATCCCACTACTTCACGTGGTGGTTAAGGTTGATCTAGTGATCAGATTTCTTTTTGGTCCGTTTTCAATTTCTAGTGCCACCAGCGACTACCAGGTGCTATCTCTCTAGTTCTTTGTCCCGCAATATTAATTCTATCAAGAATTTTTCTACGAGCTTGTACTACTTTGTGTACACAGATTTATCTACTCATGGCTTCCATGAAGTACGATCTTCCGCTGCTGGACCATGACACAAGGTTTACCCTATGGCAAGTCAAGATGCGGGCGTTGTTGGCACAGTCCGACTATGATGAAGCACTGGATAGTTTTGGAAAGAATAGAATTCAAGACTGGACTGATGAGGAGAAAAAAATTGATTGTAAGGCTTTGTCACAAATTCAACTCCATTTGCATAATAATATTTTGCAGGAAGTTTGGAGCGAGAAAACTGCCGCCGCTCTATGGTTAAAGTTGGAAGGGATTTGCATGACTAAAGATCTCACCAGCAAGATGCATCTGAAGCAAAAATTATTCCTGCACAGGTTACCCGAGGGAGGTAATGTTTTGAATCATATTTCAGAATTTAAAGAGATCATATCTGATCTAGTTGCAATGGAGGTTAAGTATGAAGAGGAAGTGTTGGGAATCGTAGCATAATTTTAAAATTTTCCTACGCTCACCAAGATGCATCTATGGAGTCTACTAGCAACGAGGGGAAGGGAGTGCATCTACATACCCTTGTAGATCGCGAGCGGAAGCGTTCCAATGAACGTGGATGACGGAGTCGTACTCGCCGTGATCCAAATCACCGATGACCGAGTGCCGAACGGACGGCACCTCCACGTTCAACACACGTACGGTGCAGCGACGTCTCCTCCTTCTTGATCCAGCAAGGGGGAAGGAGAGGTTGATGGAGATCCAACAGCACGACGGCGTGGTGGTGGATGTAGCGGGTCTCCGGCAGGGCTTCGCCGAGCTTCTGCGAGAGAGAGAGAGAGGTGTTGCAGGGGAGGAGGGAGGCGCCCAAGGCTGTTTTGTTGCTGCCTTCCCTCCCCCCCACTATTTATAGGACCCCTGGGGGGCGCCAGCCCTTGGGAGATCAGATCTCCAAGGGGGGCGGCGGCCAAGTGGGGAAAAGGGGGTGCCTTGCCCCCCAAGGCAAGGGGGAAGCTCCCCCCCCCTAGGGTTCCCAACCCTAGGCGCATGGGGGGAGGCCCAAGGGGGGCGCCCCAGCCCACTAAGGGCTGGTTCCCTTCCACTTTCAGCCCACGGGGCCCTCCGGGACAGGTGGCCCCACCCGGTGGACCCCCGGGACCCTTCCGGTGGTCCCGGTACAATACCGGTAACCCCCGAAACTTTCCCGGTAGCTGAAACTTGACTTCCTATATATAATTCTTCACCTCCGGACTATTCCGGAACCTCTCGTGACGTCCGGGATCTCATCCGGGACTCCGAACAACTTTCGGGTTTCCGCATACATATATCTCTACAACCCTAGCGTCACCAGACCTTAAGTGTGTAGACCCTACGGGTTCGGGAGACATGCAGACATGACCGAGACGCCTCTCCGGTCAATAACCAACAGCGGGATCTGGATACCCATGTTGGCTCCCACATGTTCCACGATGATCTCATCGGATGAACCACGGTGTCGAGGATTCAATCAATCCGTATGCAATTCCCTTTGTCAATCGGTATGTTACTTGCCCGAGATTCGATCGTCGGTATCCCAATACCTTGTTCAATCTCGTTACCGGCAAGTCTCTTTACTCGTACCGCAATGCATGATCCCGTGACTAACGCCTTAGTCACATTGAGCTCATTATGATGATGCATTACCGAGTGGGCCCAGAGATACCTCTCCGTCACACGGAGTGACAAATCCCAGTCTCAATCCGTGCCAACCCAACAGACACTTTCGGAGATACCCGTAATTTACCTTTATAGTCACCCAGTTACGTTGTGACGTTTGGCACACCCAAAGCACTCCTACGGTATCCGGGAGTTGCACGATCTCATGGTCTAAGGAAAAGATACTTGACATTGGAAAAGCTCTAGCAAACGAAACTACACGATCTTTTATGCTATGCTTAGGATTGGGTCTTGTCCATCACATCATTCTCCTAATGATGTGATCCCGTTATCAATGACATCCAATGTCCATAGTCAGGAAAGCATGACTATCTGTTGATCAACAAGCTAGTCAACTAGAGGCTTACTAGGGACACGTTGTGGTCTATGTATTCACACATGTATTACGATTTCCGGACAATACAATTATAGCATGAATAATAGACGATTATCATGAACAAAGAAATATAATAATAACCATTTATTATTGCCTCTAGGGCATATTTCCAACAGTCTCCCACTTGCACTAGAGTCAATAATCTAGTTCACATCACCATGTGATTAACACTCACTGGTCACATCACCATGTGACCAACATCTAAAGAGTTTACTAGAGTCATCAATCTAGTTCACATCACTATGTGATTATCACTCAATGTGTTCTGGTTTGGTCATGTTATGCTTGTGAGAGAGGTTATTAGTCAACGGGTCTGAACCTTTCAGAACCGTGTGCTTTACGAATATCTATGTCATCTTGTGGATGCTACCACGCGCTATTTGGAGCCATTTCAAATAATTGCTCTACTATACGAATCCGGTTTACTACTTAGAGTCATCCGGATTAGTGTCAAAGTTCGCATCGACGTAACCCTTTACGACGAACTCCTTTCCACCTCCATAATCGAGAAAATTCCTTAATCCACTAGGTACTAAGGATAAGTTCCACCGCTGTCATGAGATCCTTTCCCGGATCACTATTGTACCCTCTTGACCAACTCATGGCAAGGCACACTACATGTGCGGTACACAGCATAGCATACTATAGAGCCTACGTCTAAAGCATAGGGGACGACCTTCGTCCTTTCTCTAACTTCTGCTGTGGTCAGGTCTTGAGTCTCACTCAATACTCACACCTTGTAACACAGCCAATAACTCCTTCTTTGCTGATCTATTTTGAACTCTTTCGAAATCATGTCAAGGTGTGCTGTCTTTTGAAAGTATCATCAGGCGTCTTGATCTATCTCTATGGATCTTGATGCCCAATATGTAAGTAGCTTTATCCAGGTCTTCCTTTGAAAAACTCCTTTCAAACAACTCTTTATGCTTTCCAGAAATGTTTACATCATTTCGCATCAACAATATGTCATTCACATATACTTATCAGAAATGTTGTAGCGCTCCCACTCACTTTATTGTAAATACAAGTTTCTAACAAACTTTGTATAAACCCAAAAAACTTTGATCACTCCATCAAAGCGTATATTCTGACTCCGAGATGCTTGCTCTAATCCATGGAAGGATCGCTGGAGCTAGCATACCTTTTAGCATCCTTAGGGTCGACAAAACCTTTCTGATTGTATCACATACAACCTTTCCTTACGAAAACTGGTAAGGAAACTTGTTTTGACACCCATCTGCCAGATTTCATAAATGTAGCTAATGCTAACATGATTCCGACGGACCTAAGCGTCGCTACGGATGAGAAAAACTCATCGTAGTCAACTCCTTGAACTTGTGAAAGTACTCTTTGCCACAAGTCGAGCTTCATAGACGGTAACATTACCGTCCATGTCCGTCTTCTTCTTAAAGATCCATTTATCTCAATGGCTTGCCGATCATCGGGCAAGTTCACCAAAGTCCATGCTTTGTTCTGATACATGGATTCTATCTCGGATTTCATGGCCTCGAGCCATTCGTCGGAATATGGGCCCACCATCGCTTCTCCATAGCTCGTAGGTTCATTGTTGTCTAGCAACATGACTTCCAAGACAAGATCACGCATTACTCTGAAGTAGTGCGCATCCTCGTCGTCCTACGAGGTTTGGTAGTGACTTGATCCGAAGTTTCATGATCACTATCATAAGCTTCCACTTCAATTGGTGTAGGTGCCATAGGAACAACTTCCTGTGCCCTGCTACATACTAGTTGAAGCGACGGTTCAATAACCTTATCAAGTCTCCACCATCCTCCCACTCAATTCTTTCGAGAGAAACTTTTCCTCGAGAAAGGACTCGTTTCTAGAAGCAATCACTTTTGCTTCAAGATCTGAAATAGGAGGTATACCCAACTATTTTTGGGTATTCTATGAAGATGCATTTATCCGCTTTGGGTTCGAGCTTATCAGCCTGAAACTTTTTCACATAAGCATCGCAGCACCAAACTTTTAAGAAACGACAACTTAGGTTTCTATAAACGGAGTCGTCTCAACGGAATTGCGTGGTGCCCCTTTTAAAGTGAATGCGGTTGTCTCTAATGCCTAACCCATAAATGATAGTGGTAATTTGATAAGAAACATCATGGTATGCACCATATCCAATAGGGTGCAGTTATGATGTTCGGACACACCATCACACTATGGTCTTCCAGGCGGTATTAATTGTGAAACACTTTCCACAATGTCTCAATTGTGTGCCAAACTCGTATCTCAGATACTCATCTCTATGATCATATCACAGACATTTTATCCTCTTGTCACGACGATCTTCAACTTCACTCTGAAATTACTTGAACCTTTCAATAATTCAGACTAGTGTTTCATCAAGTAAATACACTCAGCATCTACTCAAATCATCTGTGAAGTAAGAACATAACGATGTACACTGCATGCCTCAGCACTCATTGGACTGCGTACATCAAAATGTATTACTTCCAATAAGTTGCTCTCTTGTTCCATCTCACTGAAAAGGAGGACTTTCAGTCATTTTGCCCATGTGGTATGATTTGCATGTCTCAAGTGATTCATAATCAAGTGAGTCCAAACGATCCATCTGTATGGAGTTTCTTCATGCATATATACCAATAGACATGGTTCGCATGTCTCAATCTTTTCAAAAATGAGTGAGTCCAAAGATCCACCTACATGGAGCTTCTTCATGCGTTCTACACCAATATGACTCAAGTGGCAGTGCCATAAGTATGTGGTACTATCATTACTATCTTATATCTTTTGGCATGAACATGTGTATCACTACGATCGAGATTCATTTTAGGTGCAAGACCATTGAAGGTATTATTCAAATAAACAGAGTAACCATTATTCTCCTTAAATGAATAACCGTTTTGCGGTAAACATAATCCAATCATGTTCAACGCAAACACCAAATCTTGATGGTAGAGGGAGCATGCGATGCTTGATCACATCAACCTTGGAAACACTTCCAACACATATCGTCATCTCACCTTTAGCTAGTATCCATTTATTCCGCAGCTTTTATTTCGAGTTACTAACACTTAGCAACCGAACCAGTATCTAATACCCCGGTGCTGCTAGGAGTACTAGTAAAGTACATATTCATATAACGTATATCCAATATACTTCTGTCGACCTTGCCTGCCTCCTCATCTACCAAGTATCTAGGGTAGTACTGCTTCAGTGACCGTTCCTCTCATTATAGAAGCACTTAGTCTCGGGTTTCGGTTCAACCTTGGGATTCTTCACTAGAGCAGCAAACGACTTGCTGTTTCATGAAGTATCCCTTTTGCCTTTGCCCTTCTTAAACTAGTGGTTTTACTAACCATCAACAATTGATGCTCCTTCTTGATTTCTACTCTCGCGGTGTCAAACATCGCGAATAGCTCAAGGATCATCATAATTATCCTTGATATGTTATAGTTCATCACGAAGCTCTACTAGCTTGGTGGCAGTGACTATGGAGAACTATCACTATCTCATCTGGGAGATTAACTCCCACTCGATTCAAGCGATTGTGGCACTCAGACAATCTGAGCACACGCTCAACGATTGAGCTTTTCTCCCTTAGTTTGCAGGCTTAAGAAACTTGTCAGAGGTCTCATACCTCTTGACGTGGGCACTAGTCTGAAATCCCAATTTCAGTCTTCGGAACATATCACATGTTCTGCGACGTTTCAAAAACGTCTTTGGTGCCACAATTCTAAATCGCACTGAACTATCACGTAGTCATCAAAACGTGTATGTCAGATGTTTCGTAACATCTACAGACGACGCTGAGGTTCAGCACACCGACCGGTGCATTAAGGACATAAGCCTTCTGTGCAGCAATGAGGACAATCCTCAGTTTACGGACCCAGTCCGCATAATTGCTACTACCAACTTTCAACTAAATTTTCTCTAGGAACATATCTTAACCAGTAGAACTAAAGCGCAAGCTATGACATAATTTGCAAATACCTATTTGACTATGTTCATGATAATGAAGTTCATCTGATTATGAACTCCCACTCAGATAGACATCCCTCTAGTCATCTAAGTGAAACATGATCCGAGTTTAACTAGGCCGTATCCGATCATCACGTGAGACGGACTAGTCAAGATCGGTGAACATCTCCATGTTGATCGTATCTTCTATACGACTCATGCTCGACCTTTCGGTCCTCCGTGTTCCGAGGCCATGTATGTACATGCTAGGCTCGTCAAGTCAACCTAAGTGTATTGCGTGTGTTCCGAGGCCATGTCTGTACATGCTAGGCTCGTCAACACCCGTTGTATTCGAACGTTAGAATCTATCACACCCGATCATCACGTGGTGCTTCGAAACAACGAACCTTCGCAACGGTGCACAGTTAGGGTGAACACTTTCTTGAAATTATTATAAGGGATCATCTTACTTACTACCGTCGTTCTAAGCAAATAAGATGCAAAAACATGATAAACATCACATGCAATCAAATAGTGACATGATATGGCCAATATCATTATGCTCCTTTGATCTCCATCTTCGGGGCACCATGATCATCTTCGTCACCGGCATGACACCATGATCTCCATCATCATGATCTCCATCATTGTGTCTTCATGAAGTCGTCACGCCAACGATTACTTCTACTTCTATGGCTAACGTGTTTAGCAACAAAGTAAAGTAATTTACATGGCGTTATTCAATGACACGCAGGTCATGCAAAATAATAAAGACAACTCATATGGCTCCTGCCGGTTGTCATACTCATCGACATGCAAGTCGTGATTCCTATTACAAGAATATGATCAATCTCATACATCACATATATCATTCATCACATCTTCTGGCCATATCACATCACATAGCACTTGCTGCAAAAACAAGTTAGACGTCCTCTAATTGTTGTTGCAAGTTTTTACGTGGTTTGTAGGTTTCTAGCAAGAACGTTTCTTACCTACGTATGACCACAACGTGATTTGCCAATTTCTATTTACCCTTCATAAGGACCCTTTTCATCGAATCCGTTCCGACTAAAGTAGGAGAGACAGACACCCGCTAGCCACCTTATGCAACTTGTGCATGTCAGTCGGTGGAACCTGTCTCACGTAAGTGTACGTGTAAGGTCGGTTCGGGCCGCTTCATCCTACAATGCCGCCGAAACAAGAAAAGACTAGTAGCGGCAAGAAGAATTGGCAAACTCGATGCCCACAACTGCTTTGTGTTCTACTCTGCATAGTAACTACGCATAGACCTGGCTCATGATGCCACTGTTGGGAATCGTAGCATAATTTTAAAATTTTCCTACGCTCACCAAGAT
Source organism: Triticum aestivum (assembly GCF_018294505.1). Taxonomy (NCBI): domain Eukaryota; kingdom Viridiplantae; phylum Streptophyta; class Magnoliopsida; order Poales; family Poaceae; genus Triticum; species Triticum aestivum. The sequence goes on from NC_057796.1 coordinate 480,860,295, forward strand.
GCATCTATGGAGTCTACTAGCAACGAGGGGAAGGGAGTGCATCTACATACCCTTGTAGATCACGAGCGGAAGCGTTCCAATGAACGTGGATGACGGAGTCGTACTCGCCGTGATCCAAATCACCGATGACCGAGTGCCGAACGGACGGCACCTCCGCGTTCAACACACGTACGGTGCAGCGACGTCTCCTCCTTCTTGATCCAGCAAGGGGGAAGGAGAGGTTGATGGAGATCCAACAGCACGACGGCGTGGTGGTGGATGTAGCGGGTCTCCGGCAGGGCTTCGCCGAGCTTCTGCGAGAGAGAGAGAGGTGTTGCAGGGGAGGAGGGAGGCGCCCAAGGCTGTTTTGTTGCTGCCCTCCCCCCCCCCACTATTTATAGGACCCCTGGGGGGGCGCCTACCCTTGGGAGATCAGATCTCCAAGGGGGGCGGCGGCCAAGTGGGGAAAAGGGGGTGCCTTGCCCCCCAAGGCAAGGGGGAAGCTCCCCCCCCTAGGGTTCCCAACCCTAGGCGCATGGGGGGAGGCCCAAGGGGGGCGCCCTAGCCCACTAAGGGCTGGTTCCCTTCCACTTTCAGCCCACGGGGCCCTCCGGGACAGGTGGCCCCACCCGGTGGACCCCCGGGACCCTTCCGGTGGTCCCGGTACAATACCGGTAACCCCCGAAACTTTCCCGGTAGCTGAAACTTGACTTCCTATATATAATTCTTCACCTCCGGACTATTCCGGAACCTCTCGTGATGTCCGGGATCTCATCCGGGACTCCGAACAACTTTCGGGTTTCCGCATACATATATCTCTACAACCCTAGCGTCACCAGACCTTAAGTGTGTAGACCCTACGGGTTCGGGAGACATGCAGACATGACCGAGACGCCTCTCCGGTCAATAACCAACAGCGGGATCTGGATACCCATGTTGGCTCCCACATGTTCCACGATGATCTCATCGGATGAACCACGGTGTCGAGGATTCAATCAATCCGTATGCAATTCCCTTTGTCAATCGGTATGTTACTTGCCCGAGATTCGATCGTCGGTATCCCAATACCTTGTTCAATCTCGTTACCGGCAAGTCTCTTTACTCGTACCGCAATGCATGATCCCGTGACTAACGCCTTAGTCACATTGAGCTCATTATGATGATGCATTACCGAGTGGGCCCAGAGATACCTCTCCGTCACACGGAGTGACAAATCCCAGTCTCGATCCGTGCCAACCCAACAGACACTTTCGGGGATACCCGTAATGCACCTTTATAGTCACCCAGTTACGTTGTGACGTTTGGCACACCCAAAGCACTCCTACGGTATCCGGGAGTTGCACGATCTCATGGTCTAAGGAAAAGATACTTGACATTGGAAAAGCTCTAGCAAACGAAACTACACGATCTTTTATGCTATGCTTAGGATTGGGTCTTGTCCATCACATCATTCTCCTAATGATGTGATCCCGTTATCAATGACATCCAATGTCCATAGTCAGGAAACCATGACTATCTGTTGATCAACGAGCTAGTCAACTAGAGGCTTACTAGGGACACGTTGTGGTCTATGTATTCACACATGTATTACGATTTTCGGACAATACAATTATAGCATGAATAATAGACGATTATCATGAACAAAGAAATATAATAATAACCATTTATTATTGCCTCTAGGGCATATTTCCAACAGGAAGATACTGCTTTAATGTTACTTTGTTCACTGCCAAGTTCTTATACCAATTTTAGAGACACCATATTATACAGTCGTGACACTCTCACGCTTAATGAAGTTTATGAAGCTTTGAACTCCAAGGAGAAGATGAAACTAATGGTGCCTCATGATGGTTCAAGTTCATCCCAAGCAGAGGGATTATCTGTTCGTGGCAGGACAAAGGAGAAGAACTCACATAATGGAAACAAAGGCAAAAGTAAGAACGGCTACAGGGGTCGGTCGCAATCTAGAGACAAGAAGTATTGCAGGTATTGCAAGAGAGACGGGCATGACATCTCTGAGTGTTTCAAGTTGCAGAATAAAGAAAAGAGGAAAGGTAACAAACAAGGTGAAAATTCTGCTAACATTGCTCGTGATGATAGTTCCGTTGATGCTCTTGTCGTTATTGCTGGATGTGCTGAGACCAATGATGAGTGGGTACTTGACACCGCATGCACTTTTCATATGTGTCCACATAGAGATTGGTTTTCTACTTTTGATTCCACTACTGCTGCTGGTTCCGTTTTGGGTTTTGATAATTCACCTTGCAAGATTGAAGGCATAGGTTCTATTCGAATCAAGATGTTTGATGGCATAATCAGAACTTTGACAGATGTTCGATATATTCCGAAGATGAAGAGAAATCTTATTTCTATGAGTGCCCTTGATGCAAAGGGATACAAGTATTCAGGTGGAGATAGTGTTTTGAAAGTCACCAAAGGTTCCCTTATTGTGATGAAAGGTGATTTGAGTTCGACCAATGGTCTTTATTACCTTCGAGGTTCTACCGTTTCAGGTAACGCTACTCCAGTTATTTCAAAGAATTCTGATTGTGATGCTGCTAACCTTTGGCATATGCGTCTTGGACATATGAGTGAACTTGGTTTGGCAGAGTTGAATAAGAGAGGTCTTCTTGATGGATATGAACCTGGAAAATTGAAATTTTGTGAGCATTGTATCTTCGGCAAACACAAGAGGGTGAAGTTCAACACTTCGACTCATACAACTGAAGGTATTCTTGATTATGTTCATTCTGATTTATGGGGACCATCTCGCAGAAAGTCACTAGGTGGTGCTAGTTACATGCTGACTATGATTGATGATTATTCGAGAAAAGTTTGGTCTTATTTCTTGAAGCATAAATATGAAGCATTCTCAGCTTTTAAGGAGTGGAAGATTATGATTGAGAGACAAACTGAAAAGAAGGTAAAGATACTTCGCACTGATAATGGTATGGAATTCTGTTCTAAGCAATTTAAGAATTATTGCAAGTCTGAAGGCATTGTCAGACACTACACCGTTCCTTATACTCCTCAAAAAAACGGTGTTGCTGAGCGTATGAACAGGACCATTATTTCCAGAGCCCGTTGCATGTTGTCCAATGCAGGTTTGCATAGGCGTTTTTGGGCTGAGGCCGCTTCCACTGCTTGTTATCTCATTAACCGTTCACCATCTATTGCTCTTAATAAGAAAACTCCAATTGAGGTATGGTCTGGTTCACCTGCTGATTATTCACAATTGAGAGTTTTTGGTTGCACTGCTTATGCTCATGTTGATAATGGAAAATTGGAGCCTAGGGCTGTCAAGTGCATCTTTCTTGGTTATAAGTCTGGTGTTAAAGGTTTTAAATTGTGGAATCCTGAAACCCAGAAGGTTGTTATTAGCAGAAATGTTCTGTTTAATGAATCTGCTATGTTACATGATGTTTCATCTACTAATGTTCCCGTTGAAAGTGAACAGCAGCCTATTGTTCAGGAGCCTACTGTTCAGGTGGAGCATGTTATTGATTCAGGTGATACATCTGGTAAGGAAATTGTTGATGCACATGATGATCCCGTCGTTGATGATGAACATGTCACTCCCACTCGAAATCAGCCTATTGTTCCACCGAGTTGGAATCTTGCACGTGACAGAGTTAGGCGGGGTATTAATAAACCTAACAGGTTAATTGAAGAGTGCAATATTGTTTCTTTTGCTTTATCTGTTGCGGAAGAAATTGAAGGTAATGCTGAGCCTTCTTCATATTCCGAGGCTATTATTTCTGGTGATAGTAATAAGTGGATGACCGCTATGCATGATGAGATGGAATCACTTGAAAAGAATGGCACTTGGGATTTAGTAAGATTACCTAGAGAGAAGAAACATATTCGTTGCAAGTGGGTTTTCAAGAGGAAAGAAGGTGTTTCTCCTAATGATGAGACAAGATATAAAGCAAGGTTAGTTACTAAAGGTTACAGTTAGATTCCAGGTATTGACTATAACGAAGTCTTTTCTCCTGTTGTGAAGCATAGCTCTATTCGCACTTTACTCAGTATTGTTGCCATGCATGATTTTGAGCTTGAACAATTGGATGTTAAAACTGCATTTTTACATGGAGAATTAGAAGAGGATATTTATATGGAACAATCTGAAGGTTTTGTTATTCCTGGAAAAGAAAAGCTTGTCTGTAAGTTAAAGAAATCTCTTTATGGATTGAAGCAATCCCCTAGACAGTGGTACAAGAGATTTGACACCTTTATGCTCTCTCAAGGTTTCAAAAGGTCTAATTATGATAGTTGTGTTTATTTGAAAACTGTCAAAGGTTCAACTATTTATTTGCTCCTTTATGTTGATGATGTGCTTATTGCTGCAAAGAGTATGTCAGAGATTAACGAACTAAAGAAGCAATTGAGTAATGAATTTGAGATGAAGAATTTGGGTGCAGCAAAGAAAATACTTGGCATGGAAATATCCAGAGATAGACCGTCTGGAAAAGTATATCTAAGTCAGAAGGGATATATTGATAAAGTTCTTCGTCGTTTTAATATGCATAATGCCAAGCCGGTGAGTACTCCGTTAGCTGCACACTTCAAGTTATCATCAGCCTTATGTCCTAAGTCAGATGCAGATATTGAGTACATGTCTAGTTCCCTATTCAAGTGCAGTTGGTTCACTTATGTATGCCATGGTTTGTTCTCGTCCGGATTTATCTTATGCATTGAGTGTTGTCAGTAGATACATGGCTAATCCTGGAAAAGAGCATTGGAGAGCAGTTCAGTGTATTTTGAGATACCTGCGAGGTACTTCTAATGCTTATTTACAGTTTGGGAAAACTAGAGATGGACTTGTTGGTTTTGTTGATTCTGATTTTGCTGGTGATTTGGATAAGAGAAGATCGCTCACAGGTTATGTTTTCACCATTGGTGGTTGTGCTGTGAGTTGGAGAGCAACTTTGCAGTCTATTGTGGCTTGTTCGACTACTGATGCCGAGTATATGGCTATTTCTGAGACATGCAAAGAAGCTATCTGGTTGAGAGGTTTGTACACTGAGCTTTGTGGAGATTCATCTTGCCCTACCATATTTTCTGACAGTCAAAGTGCCATATATCTTACAAAGAATCCAATGTATCATGAGAGGACAAAGCACATTGATGTCAGATTCCATTATATTCGAGATGTTGTTGCTGAAGGCAATTTGAAGGTATGCAAGATAAGTACTCATGATAATCCTGCTGACATGATGACAAAGCCAGTTCCGACCAATAAGTTTGAGCTTTGCTCAGGCTTAGTTGGTATTTCTCACTAGTCCTATGGACTTTGACGCACAAGGTGTTTATGCTGATTTGGATGGAGTTATTTACTTTCTTCGACTACTGGAGGGAATTTGGATCAAGGTGGAGATTGTTAAATTGTGATCCAAATTATACCGTATTGGACTAGACGTAGTACAAACGGTGTGGGCCTTTGCGTTGGTACCGACGCGTACGAATACAACTCGTTTACTTGTCCTTCAAGGATTCTCATGTATTGCCCTCTTATATACCCCACGTAGTCGCACTTCAGACGGTCTGTCGTCTCGTGCTTGTAATACTCCTCCTCATAGTGATTGCGCCTTCGTGCGTCCGTGGTTTTCTCCCGCAAGGGTTTCCACGTAAAAATATGTGTCTCTTTGTCTCGTTTATTTTCTCGTTATTATCTAACAGAAAGGAGGAGGGATCGTAGTCATGATTCACGTGGATGTATGCATATGTTGCGCCTCGGTTAACAGTTCTGAGAGCATCTCCAACAGGCGCCGAATGCGCCGCACGCTAAAAACTACTTTGCCGCGTGCCCATCGCCTGGTTTGGCGCGGCGGGCAGCGCTGGCTCCAGCAGCCGCGCTAAAATGCAGCGCGCGCGCAGCTCCAGCAGCGCACAAAAATGCAGCGAGCGCGACTCTCGCACAAACAACATATGCATTCCAAAACAGAAGAAAAAGATCAAACACAAACAAAATGAATCAAAATAAATAGTTCAATTTCTTTATTACAACTCAAACAAACAGTTTATCGTTCAAAACAACAAATAGTGCAATAAACACAACAAATAGTTCAACAATACAATGTCAAACGCACAAATCATGATGCTCTTTGTCGTCCATTCCATGCCCACCACTCCTCAATGAGATCCTTCTGAAGATCATTATGCGCTGCGGGACGTCGAATGGCATGGTAGGAGGCAACAAAACGGGCGACCCTTTCAGCCCTCTGTCGCACTCGCACGGGATGTCCCAATAGCTCATACTGAGAGTAGTCTACATCTTGGCCACGCTCATTCTCGATGATCATGTTATACATGATCACGCAAGCGTGCGTGATGTACCAAAGCATTTTTTGATCCCAAAATCTAGCCGGTCCTCTCACAATAGCAAATTGGGCTTGCAAAATCCCAAAAGCTCTCTCCACATCTTTTCTAGCCACCGCCTGAGCATTGTGGAAATCAAGATTTTTCCTACCTTCCGACTTTTTCAACGGCTTCACAAAGGTTTGACACTTTGGATAGATGACATCCACTAGATAATAGCCGTAGTTGTTTGTACGGCCATTTGCTACAAACTGCACCGGTAGCAAATCACCATTTGCAATCTTATTCATCAGTGGTGACCGGTTGACAACATTGATGTCATTCAAAGATCCAGGCATTCCAAAGAATGCATGCCAAATCCAAGTCTCTTGATCGGCCACCGCTTCAAGGATTATAGTGGAACCCTTTTTTTGGCCGTGGAATTGCCCATGCCATGCCTTTGGACAATTCTTCCAACTCCAATGCATGCAATCTATTGAGCCAAGCATACCAGGGAAGCCATGAGCTTTGTTCATCTCCAATAGCCTTGCGGCGTCTTTAACATTCGCAGATCTCAAATACTCCTGGCCAAACACTTGCACAATTCCGACTGCGAAGCCCTTGACACACATGATGGCTTGGCTCTCACCCATAGCCAAGTGATCATCAACTAGATCAGCCGGGATACCGTATGCCAACATACGCAAAGCGGCTGTCACCTTCTGAAAGGTGCTATGCCCGAGCTCTCCGGCGGCATTCCTCCTTTGCTAAAAAAATCGGTCATGGCTAGCCAGTTTCTCTGCAATGCGCCTGAACAACTCGGTGCTCATCCTAAACCGGCGACGAAAGTACGACTCTGGGTATGTGGGATTCTCCACGAAATAGTGCCTCATCAATCTGTTATGGGCATTGATCATATCCCTCCAAATTTTCTGTCGACCCATAACCGAACCACCGTGCTTCGGTTTTTTGTTGACGTGCATAACTAGGATCATTGCAAGATCCTCCTCCTCTTCCATATCAAATTCTTCTTCGGAAGAATCATACGACGAACTCATCTACAATGTTCAATACTATGCTATTAAAACTATAATCAACATGCACCAAATTCATGAAGTTTGAGCAATACATACGTTGCAGGCGTTTTGTCAAACACCTTGCGGGCGCCGAGCAGCAGTGAGCGCCCGGGCGCTGTTCGTCGGAGGACGGACGCGCGCGAGGGGCGGCGGTGACTAGAGGGGGGCGGAGGAAGCCGCCGCGGCGCGGAGATAGGCCGGGGAAGCGCCGTAACAGTCGCCGGGTGGCGCGGGCGGTGGCGGCGCCGCGGCTGGTGGGGGGAGGTGAGTTGCGAGCGAGCACGCGAGAGTCCAGCGCGCGGGAGCGGGCGCAGCAAATAAGCGGCGCGCGATGGAGTTTCGGCCCGCGCGCTGAACTACATATGCCGCGCGCGCGGTTTTTGCGCGCCCGCTAGAGCCACTATACCGGTTGCGCGTGCTAAAATGAGCAATTTTGCGGCGCGACGCTTGTTTGGCGCGGCTGTTGGAGATGCTCTGATGCCTCTGTTGCATAGTCGTTCCCGGTAGATATTTTTTCTTTTTCTTTTTCTTTTTCTTCATGAGCTCCACCTATGGCCCTGTGATCACGAAAGGAACGAAATCTTCTCGCCCGCACCATGTTGGTGGGCTTTTGGGCTTTATTTACGAGTACATCCAACGGAACAGAACGAGCCCAAAATAAATTTATTTGCCCCAGCGCCTCCGGCTCCAAGTACAAGATCACGAGTGCCTCCTCCGCCGCCAGACTCAGCGCCCAAATCGTCCGCCGCGGTATGGACCTACCCGACGAGCTGCTCCACCTTCGTGGCAGGAGACGCGGCGAGAACGCGATGGCGACGGTGATCGGTGACGACGACCTGCTACGGGAGATCCTGCTCCGCCTCGGCTTCCCGGCTTTCCTCGTTCACGCGGCCCTCGTCTCCAAGCGATGGCTCCGCGTCGCCGACGACCGCGTCTTCCTCCGACGATTCCGCGACCGTCACCCTCCCCGCGTCCTCGTCTTCTACGTCAACGACTGCTCCACCTTGCGCGCGGTGTTTGTGAGCGTCTCGGAAGCCCGGGAGCTCCGCTATGCCGTGAATCGCGCCGGCTTCAACCACTGCAATCAACCTGTAAGAATCACCGACAGCCGGAACGGCCGCCTCCTACTCATGCCCCGGTCATTCGGGTGCGGCGGATACACCATGTTCAGCCCGCTGTGCCCGGCACGGGCGTTGCTCCCTATCCGACTACCGCCGGAGCTATTACACATTGGCAGGTTAGGTCCGCTGGACTACATTAGTCAATGTCTCTACTTGTTATTTAGGGACAACGACGACGACTTAGTCTTAGTGTCTGTGCGTCTCAGCGGACGAAAGTTATCGGCCCGAGTGTATGTCGGGCAATCTGATGCCTGGGGTGAAGCCATTTTGGCTGAAGGAGAGCTCCCTGTGCCATTAAATTTTGCTCACTCAATGATGATTGTCAATGACAAGCTCTACATTGTGCTCGACAATTGCTACATTTGTCGGTTGGATTTTGTTGCTCCAGATCCAGAACTCTTTGTCGTCAAAGTCCCGGACAAAGTCGGTGCGGACTTCAAGCTCTCACATGGATGATTATGGGCTTTTTCTCATCCACAAAGACGAGTTCCATCTCAGGGTCTGGAACCACAAGATGGACGACAACGGCGAAGACAGGTGGGAGCTGGTTGACAGGTTTGTTGTGTGTGCAGCACAGGACCGCCATGAGAGATTTCGGGTGTGTGAAATCTCGGAAGATGGTGGATTTGTGTTCTTATGTTTGTGGACAAGTAGAGCTATCATTTCTTTTGACCTGAGGAGCAGGAAGGAGACGGTATATGAGATCAAAGTGCGGGGTATATATTGTACAACTATCTTTCCCCTTATGACTATCTGGCCTCCCACCTTTCCCACTTTGAATGACGAGGTTGATCACAGCGAGTGACCTCGGATAATTTGCCCCTTCGCCTTGATATGGCCCATCTCGGCAGTTTCTTCACTCCCTATGACTTTTGTAGTCGTGCTCTTTTGCCTCTATGACAAGGCATTGGGATTGCATGCGAAATATTAAAACTTGAGCATTTATGATATGATTAGTTGTCCCTTTCTTTGTTTATGTATAGTACCTTGTAATGCTTTTATTTGGTTATTGGACTACTTGACCTCGCATAGCTCTTCAGGCAGCTGGTCACTTGGGCTCTTGGCGAGCTCACACAGTTCCATAGTGAAATAGTAGAAAACAGGGTTCTCCGAGCGATAAACCATGTGAAGTGCATGCGTTGTTCAGCTTTGCACACAATTAATTGTATCTTGGCAACTTCGTTATGAGCTAGAATTGGTCCGTGTTTGCCAATCGAGATGCATATTTTAGTTTGTGATAATAACGAACGATGCAACACTTGCGACCTGAAAGAATTAACGGTTTGGGTTTGGGCCCGATATATTTCATACTTTGTCCGAAAGCCTGGAGCAACTGAAGATGTCGTTCTTGGTATGTGCTCCAGTGCAAGCACATGCTCGTTGTGTGTCATGGTGTTTTTAGTAGATTGGATATAAATGCATGGTGTTTTTCAGCCCAATTGGGGCATGTTTTGAGATTGTGAGTGTCTTGTCGTACAGGTGGAGGGTGTTCGCGCTGGGGAACAATTCTATTTGTTTCATCTACACTAGCTAGATTAACCACCTAGCTAGAACCTGTGATGCCTAATATGAGACAATATATATATTCCCTACAAGTTACCACTGGCTAGCTGCTTTGGTTGGCAATCTTGATCCCCCAGCTCACGTCCTCACAGTGCCGCACGTACGGAACCACCTTCCCCACATCCACGTCCCTCCTCGCCGTGCAGTCGTAGTAGGACGGTGAGTGGAAGCACGGCTCGACGGACATCGCTCGCACACACGGTGGTTCCGGCACCTCCTTTGTCTCGGCCATGTCGGGCTCGGACCAGATGGGTGTGCTGGGCATGATCCACGGTCGTATCCCGCCAAGTCCCTGCGCGACGTACCCGAACGTCGAGAAGCCGGTGGTGACGAGCATGTCGCAGGTGCTGAGCAGGTACATCTCGCTCAGCGCCCTCCTGTCGTGGGACGTGTCCCCCCACTTCTGCCGCCCCTCGTGACTCGGCTGGTGCACGCCGCCGGTGATCCTGCCTCCGCCGTACTCTTCCCTGATCCTCTCATAGTACCACGCGCTCAGAGAAGTGACCAGGATAACCTGGTCGGATGCGTTGATCATGGACGACGATGTGATCTCCGGGAGAAGCTTCTCCCTGCGGACGCATGAGAGGACCTGGTCCAGTATGTATTGTAGCGGCGTCGGCTTCTTCTGGAACACCCGGATCTGTATGCCGACACGCTGGCCAACGCCCGCGAGGTTGGTGCGGTAGTAACTGGTGACTGCGCGCCAGACGTCGTTAACCGGGTGGAACAAGTACCGTCCGAGGTGGTAGAACGCCATGTCCTTCTCCGGGAACATCTTGCCCAACTCGTCCTGGAATGACGGGACGAGGAAGAGCCCCGGGACGAGGTAGCTATCCGTCTTCATCAGCAACCACGGCGCGCCGTGGAGGAGCCGCTGATGCTCGCCGCAGTAGAAGAGCTTGTCGTGGAAGTCGTAGCCGCCCTCGAGGTGCAGGTAGACGAACGGTGGCCGGTGATCACCGCCGTCCGACCACGACGCGTTCCCGTCGGCACCCACGGAGATGACGTTGGCTTTTAGCATGTTGCCGAGGCTCTCTTTGGAGCCGATGCCGTAGTCCCTGAGGTGCCCCAAAGGGAAACTCCAGCCAGAGGGTAGCAGCCACGTCGTCCCAGGGAAGGGCTCGCAGAAGAGGGCGCTGACATCATGCTTGTACTGGTGGACGAGGAGGACACGGTCCGTGAGCACGGCGTAGAGGAAGGCCGAAGCGGTGGCGAGCATTCGGTTGCCGAGGCCGCGGTAGCTGATGGAAACGAGGTAGCGGCAGTCCGTGGCGGCAGCGCCCTTACCGGACTTGAGCTGCCAGACCGCCGCCCTATACGGGGCTGTGCCAGGGCCGCACCGCTTCTGTAGGGCTTCGTGCCTCCGGAGCTTGCCAAGTAAGTAGGGGGATGGTTTATGCGATGTGTTCTTCTTCTTCTCGTGGTAGCTGGCGAACTCGTACCGGCTCCGACACGACCGCTTGCTGAATTCTGCGGTGAGCAGGCCGTCGAGGAGCTGGTCGGCGGTGAGGTCAGATGGAGGTGCATCTAGAGATAAAGAGACATTTCATTAGCAAACCCGTGGTCGAAATTTCAACATATTATTACCACCACATGGCATAGGTGTTGCTCTACATCAGCTTTTGCTTTACTCCCTCCGATCAGAAATATTTGTCGAGAAATTAATAAAATAAATGTATCTTGAATTAAAATACTTCTAGATACTTTTATTTTTTGGACAAATATTTTCGGACAGAGAAAGTATGATTTTGATAATTGCCCTGATAGGAGAAATTAGACTGTATCCCATGAAAGGAATTCCTAGTCCAGCCTCTTTTCTAGTTTGGGTGAAAGAGAATATGGTGGGCGTAGGAGTACATGCTTAATTAATTAGCTACCGAGTCTCCATTGTCCAGTGGCACATGGTAAATTGTGACTTTGGTGTGCATCCACTACTGTCACTATAATGGAATGGTATAGGCACTAGACGAAAGGAAGAGGAGAAGAAGAAATTCAACAACTCGATGGATCTCCAATCATAGCGCTCATATTTTACGTAGTACTCCCGCCATTTCTAAATATATGTCATTTTAGAAATTTAATATGAACTACATACAAAACAAAATAAATGAATCTGCACTCTAAAATACTTTTATATACATCCGAAGAAATATGTGAAAAGACTTAGGAATCGAAGGGAGTACCTTGCACGAAGGACCAGGGCGAGTCGGCGGAGAAGACGACAACTGCGAGCACGGTCGCGGCCAGGACGCAGACCGCTGGCACGAAGCTCTTGGGGCGGCCTGGAAGGCGCCGCCGCCTCTCCACGGTCTCCAGGCCGGCCTGCGATGAGTCCCTTGCGGCGTCGCTGCTGCTTCTCTCGATGTCCATACTCGCTTCCGGCCTGGGTCGCCTTGCGGACTTGCGTGGATGAATAATGAAGGGAGGGAAACAAATGTGCGGGAGCTGAGCTCCACCGCGGCTGTGTGCATATTTGTGGGACGAGGTGCAGCTGACCAGTCAATCACAAGACCTAATGGGTTTTGGACGAGGTAGGTCAATGATTCCAATCGGGCAGCCGATCGCGACCATGAGATCATGGGCAACCAGGCATGTGCGATACGTCCCTTCGAGGGCATGCATGGACGACTTCGCCTGCCTTATCCTATTCCATCCCATCCGTGTTGTCATCCACACGTCTCCCGAGCTCCCTTTTTCTTACTTTTTTTTTTTTTGCAGGGAAGCTCTTTCCCTGACATTTTTTTGAGAAAAAAAGATGTCAAAAAAAGAGCTCGGGAGATTATTACAAGGTGATCACCATAGTATACTCCCTCCGTCCCAAAATAAGTGTCTCAACTTTGTACTAGCTCTAGTATAAATTTGTACTAAGCTCAAGACATTTATTTTGGAACGGAGGGAGTATTTTATAAGGTACGCCGGGCCGGTATGAGCCACTCTCTAGTCGTGGCTCACATGAACTAAGGTTTCCTGGAAATTAGTTACGATTCGAATTCGGAGATGAGTTCCTCCCAACCACCCACACAACTATCTATCCAATTACAACGCCGGCCTCAGCCGCCCAATTCCTAGCCAAGAGAAAAGGAAATCAGGTAACAGCTACAAGTAGTAGTTGTATACCTTATTAACGGGTCAGTTTTGGCTTGCAAGCATCTGGGGAAGTTTGTTGGGCCGTGTCGACTTGTAGTGGTGGAGCCATCAAATATGCATTAGGGAGGCCAAGTGCTACTAAAACTGGTTGCGGAGGGCCAAACTGGCTGGGGAGGGCTTCCTAGGCCCCGTGGCGGCGGCGAGGGGGGAGGGGAGAAGGTCTGGGGGAGCTGGCGGTGGCGGATTAGGTTTTCCCC
>NC_057796.1:480873949-480876869 GCF_018294505.1 Triticum aestivum
GGGGGGGGGGTCTGCATAGGATTTTGGTGTTGAAGCATATTTTGTTTTTGCTATCTCAATATAAGCCATACCTAGTGAAAACAACCATAAATTAGCAATGCTTGCCACAAACATGCAGGTGCATCATATTGTGATCTACAAACCAATTTCATAGAATTGATTAGATATGTTGGTTTACATGCTACAACAAAAAATTGCTAACCAGCAATGGATGGATGTTTTGACTCACCAACATTTAGATATGTACTTTTTTTGGCACTTGGAAGCAAAAACAAAATTACGGTCCAGAAGCATCTTTATAGCATTATAGATGCTACAAAACCAAGAAACACTAATGTGCTATCGTGGAAATGGATCTAAACCTAGATGGAAGCAACCATATTTTGAAATCAAGTCGAACACTCGTATTACCGCCAATATTGGGAATTTTGAATCCCATCAGATTATTGTGATATGCACAAAAATTAACCAAAAATTGTAGATGACACAACGCTCCATTACACATCAGATATAACACAGATATATACACTCAACAAAATTCATCACAGCAAACATTACATCTAAAAGTAAAGCAAAACAAAACAATTGATTAAAAATGAATCAAAGAAGAGATGAACCCTAGTTCGGGTGAGTACAAACCAGGGGGTGACGCCAGTGATGCGCGTGCAACTTCTTTGCCGTCTCAAAACGGTGTGCCAGCGCAGGAGGGGGTGATGGGTAGGGTCTGGTGGCTGACCGAGGCGGTGATGGGGGTTACCAGTCCAGTGATAAGAGCAATGCTTGGTGCAGTAGACAGGGGCAAGATGCGGTAGCGACGCCGGAGCAGTTGTAACCGTGGCCGAGTTGATGGTGCCGAGCAAGGTGGTGTTGGACGTAGCCGCCGTGGTGCACGAGCTCGGCAAGCTCAGGGATGGGCTCACCCGTGCGTTGGGAGGCGGGGTGGGCTAGGTGGGTCGGGGAGGCAAGATTTACTCACGGCAGACGGAGCAACACGCAAGATTCCAGCGAGAGTTACTAGGAAAGGATTAAGTCGTGCAGTTAATTGACAGATAGAAAACGCGTTTTTCCTTTTTGCGAGAGGCACGGCCTGCCTCTTGCGTAAGCAAATCCATGCCTCCACGAGAAGTAATTCCGTGCGTCTGGCAGAAGGAAGAAAAAAAACGTGTTTTTTTCTTTCCAGCAGGCATGGTGGTGCCTCTCGTGGTAAGAAAAAAAGTATTTATATACTCCCTCCAATCCTAAATATAAGTCTTTTTAAAGATTTTATTATGGACTACATACGAAGCAACATGAGTGAATCTACATTCTAAAATCCATCTATATCGTGAAAAAAAATCCGTCTATATACATCCGTATGTAGTTCAAATTAAAATCTTTAAAAGAACTTATATTTAATAATGGAGTACATATTACCAGTGTTTGATCTTTGACGGATGCTTATACACGAGGATCTCGAATTGTTCTTGTGTCCAGGCAATCCCTTTCCCGGTGTTCCAGCTCCAGAGCAGGTGGGTGGCGGGAGCCCTGTCGGGGCGGATCGAGCTGCCTTCACCGGAGGAGATGATGTTGGACGTGGCGGCGTTCTACTCGGACATGGAGGCCCACGGGCGCAAAAGAGATTCACCCACGACCTGGGAGCGTGCACAGTACGTAGTAGTAGTACACTACTTAACCGCCGGCTGATGTTGTCCATGCGTGCTGACCTGGTTGCATTGCAGTTCGAGTACGAAGACTGGCTGGCGGAGCGGTGCTGGCGGGAGAGGATCGAGGAGTGGAGGAAGGTAATCCACGTCGCGGCGAGAGGCAGGGTGTGGCACCGGCCGGAGAGCTACCGGGACGACGACCAGCTGCCGGACCAA
Organism: Triticum aestivum; assembly: GCF_018294505.1. Lineage (NCBI taxonomy): Eukaryota > Viridiplantae > Streptophyta > Magnoliopsida > Poales > Poaceae > Triticum > Triticum aestivum. The sequence goes on from NC_057796.1 coordinate 480,875,809, forward strand.
GCGCACCGTGATCTCGCCAAGTACCTCTGATATGTATTCATCATCCCCTGTTGACTCCATTGATGGAAGGTGCTTCTATATCACTTGCGCTTCGTTTCTGCATACATAGCGCACGTTGATGGGGACGAGGAAGAGAGCCGCGTCCGGCGGCCTGGAGCGTGCTGATGGCCGCGGCGGGGGCGGCCCATGTCCGTCGATCTGCTCCTCAACTGCGACCTGCCAAATTATAGGGCCTTTCCCCGAACAGATTGGAGAGCGACGAGAAGGACGGCAACCGCGACTACGACCTGCGGCGGAGGAGAAACTGGCCGCGAGCAACGGACGCCTGGCGGCGCTGCTCGTGCGGGACTCAGCGGTGCTCTCGGTGCACCGCCCATGGGTGATGATGCTCGAGGGTCGAGGCTGAGAACTCCTTGTTCAGACTTTAGAGCCACCGGCGGCGGCGATTTGGATCGGGGTGGCGGCGGCTGAGTAAGGGCACTGGTGCTGTCGAGGTACATCTCCTCCCTTCATTCATCCCTCCCTCTCTCCCTGCCCCCCTCCCTCTCTCTCCCCCAGCGGGGTCACCGTGAGTCCGTGACAGTGGACCGGCGAGGAACTGGGGAACTACGGCAGCGAGGAACGGAGAGCACCGGCCAGGAACTGGGAACTCCGGCTGCGGGGAACGGAGAGCACCGATGCTCTGCTGGCGAACGCACGATGCGGAGACAGGGAGATCTCCGGCGATGCGGAATGGAGAGAGCTTTGGCAGAATATACTTGGCTGGTTCGGGGCGAATAGCTCCCATGCGACGTTGTTGGTGTGAATTGTCTCTATGCGACGTCGTTGGTTATAATAGCTCTCATGTGACATCTGCGTTGGAAAATATAGCTCCCATGCGACACTGCTGCCTAATCCAAAGATACATGTTTAAAACTCGAATCAGGTGAGCGGGACCAACTAACTTATCCAACTCAGCATTGGTCAGGTGAGCGGGACCCACAGCGTGGGACCCACTAACTTATCCAGGTCAGCATTGGTACAAGAGGACACCGAGCCGTGCCCCGAGCCGTGCAGCACCC
>NC_057796.1:480877114-480899265 GCF_018294505.1 Triticum aestivum
TCCGGCGACGACGCGCAGCAACGCCGTTCCGGGCCGCGACCTAGCAATGTCGAGCTCCGCTTCAGCCTCCCGCCGCTCATGGCCGCGCTATGGCGCAGTGCCCATGACAAGGTGCCCTGCATGCCCATGTATCGCACCCCTGAAGCGGCTAGTCACAACGACCGACAAGAATGGCAACCTTGGGCAGGAATTCGTGAAATGCGAGAGCAAACCAGAGCAGGGAAAGGTGAGATTTTACTTCTCAATATGCCAATTTTGGTTCTTGTCCCCCAATTTCATATTTGCCCTTTTTCATCGGATTTGGGATTTAGGGTTTATCTTTCCGATTTCAGAAATTGAAGCAATGCACCCATTTTGAGTGGCTAGATGAGTACATAGAGCGGATTCAACTGGAGGGTGCATCAGGGGAGCTCGATTTACCGTTGGAGGCGGAGAAGTTGGGCAAGTTTGGATCGGGCGCGTCTGGATCTGGGGCCCTTGGATCTGGCAATTCCATTGGGGGCGCCCATTCCATTGGTGCTGTGTGGGGGATGCAGGAGTGACGGCAGAGCTGAAGAAGCTGAACAAGCAGATGAAGAAACTCATCGGATTGCAGAAGCAGGGCAATTTGATGGGGCTGATGGCTGGACTTTTTTATGTTTGTGTAATTGCTCTCGCATTTGTTTATGTGATGATAATTAGTCGTAAGTGAATAGATTGGGCATCATTTGTAATCGTAATGACATGGATATTTGAATAAAAGTGTTGCGCTGTACGAATTCGGCATGTCTTCTCCACTCTGTTTCGGCCCCGGCCCTGTTTTTTCAGTTCTTCAGTTCGTCATCAGTTTCAGTGGTAGAGGGAGAAAAAAAAGGTTCGTTCACAGTTGCCCGAAAAGGCCAGGCCCATATAGAAGTTAGGCAGGGCCAAATAGAACATATCCAGGCCCATTGATAAAAGAAGTGTAGCTAGTGCAAAAAAAAGTGCACACGGTCATTGACATCGATATATCTTTTCGGCTTTAGGTTATTTCACAAATTTTAAGTTTCCTGCAGTCACCTTTTTTGAGATAACTCATCTGATAATTATTTGAGCTATTTTTATGCATAAGCTATCGTGTCCGATGGTAGGGTCCCGTGTTGTTTCGGCTAAAACAAAAGGTTGGTTCTAGTTAGCAGTCTAACTTGCAGTCTTTGTGAATCAAAAAAGTTGCAATTGTTTGGTTCTAGTTTATTTCAACCAAGCATCATTTTTAAATTTTTTTTGATTTGTGCTATGGTGTTTTCAAAGTTTTTACTCATGTGTTTCAACCGAAAAAGGTTGTGCCCCTCTCAAAAAAAGAAGACATCTAGTGTGCCCCTAGTAGCATCTCCTTACAACATAGAAGGGCATCCCCTTACAACATATAGTGCATAAAACATAAAAGGAAGATAATTAACTAGACACGTGCTAACAACAACTTATATGATTGGATCATGTTTTAGTGCATTTTTTAGTTCACATGGCCACATAAATAAAATGCAATGGAGAAACTTTAGGCCTGAAAAAATATTAATAAATAGCACGATAGAGGGGCATCGGGTACCCTAGTAGCATAGATAGATAGAACATATAGAGGGGCATCCCCTTACAACATATAGTTCATAAAACATGAAAGGAAAATAATTAAAACTAGATAGATAGAATACACGGGCACACACGCCCGAACCAACACAAACACAAGCTAGTTAGATAGAAAGACTCGCACTCGAACAACTCCTTGGCCCCTCCTCCTTAGCCGGCGCCCCTCACTCGTCGTTCTCCGGCATCTGGTAGGGGAGGGTGTGCATGCCGTTGGGGTGAGGGAAGATGTGGTGGAAGTTGGTGAAGATGTTGTAGGTCGTGAACGCGATAAACTCGCATCCACACCAGAACACCTCGCCGAGGAGGTGGTGAGCGTCGTAGGGGTTGGTGAAGGTGACGTAGAGGCCGATGACGAAGCCGTTGGCGTTGCCATCGTACTGCTCGTGGAGGTGGAACATGGGCGGAGTGCCCGGAGGGAGGTGGCGGTAGCCGGCTTGGAGGAAGAAGCGAGCCAGCTCTCTAGGGCCCCTCCACCTTGAGATGGCCCACACCCTCAGGCTATTCTCGACGATGACTCCGGCCGGGTACTCCCTCTCCGGCACGGTGCGACGGCGACAGTAGGTAGGGCCGTTGAACTGCATGGTGGCTCGAGTGGTGGATTTGGCTCGAAAAGAAGAAGCGGAGGAGGCTTGAGAGATGAGTGTGAGAGGGATGAGGAAATGGTGCCCTTTTATAGCCGCGTTACAGCCGTGGTCAATGTGTACACGGTGCCTTCTCGATCGTTTTCTCTTCTCCGTTCGTACTGGCATAAGTAATTGCGGGCATTAATTCAAAAACGGCGGGCAGAGCATCCAAAGAGGCACGGGCGGCACAGGCGAGATGCATCGTTTCGTGCACTTGCATCGGCGGTGACGCCGCGTGGGAAACAGGCCCGTTCATCCGCGCATGACACTGAAAAAGGAGCTGCACCACCGTCTCAGGTTCAAACATGCATTTGTTAAAATAGCTTAGATGTGACGTACCTATACGCAGCGCCCCTGCCGCTGCTTTACTGCGTCGATGCGTGCATGCAAGCCCGCATGCAAATGGCTAGGCTGTGTCACAGCGTTCACGAGCACCGTTCACGAGCACAGAATAGCTAGGCTGCGACGTTGCATGGCATGCATGGGACAGGGATGGCCCACATGTCATTGACCCTCTCGCATGCAGCCCATCCCCCCTCTCGACGGCCGTGCGCACGTACGCCAGGCTCTGCCGGGCCCGATCCGCTCAGCCCAACGGTCACTGAGATGCTCCCCCGCTCAACGTTATCTGTTCGAACAGAGAGAGAAAACGGTGGCCAATCAGATTGGAGAATCAGGGCTCCCACGGATCGCCCCCGCGGAATCCTTCTAGAAGGCCTATCCGACGGCCGCAGTTTGGCGTTAGGGTTAGATCGACGGTGGACGTTTGGCGCTAGGGTTACATGGGTTTTGGAGGCAGTCAACGGGGTTTTGAAAGGTTTGACCGAACATTCAAATGTGTATAACTAATTCAAAAAAAATCTAAAAAATGAAAAACCTGCGCATATAGTCTTGTTATGTTACATAGTTATGATATAAAATGATAAACTTGATCTAATGATCTTTGCATGAAAAAACCTTCACAAATTGGACTATCTCGACTGAGGTTGCATAGAGTTCAAAGGAGTGAGAAGAGGGTTTGAGGTTTTGAAAATGCAAAAAATCAAAAACCTCACCTTAGCTTCATTTTGGAGTGACTAAGGAGGATCTGAAGTTATTTTTGCATTTTAAATTTTTAAACTTGTTTTATTGCTGACTTTGTATTATTAAAGGATGTTTTTTCAAAAATAAATTAATAATATGAATACTTATTCAAAAAAAGGTAAGACTTCGTATTGATCCTATATAGGTATAATATAAGCTAAGAAAATCTTTTTTTATGATTTTGAGAAAAACTTGCTTAGAAATGGGGTCGTTTCCCCTTACTTTGGAGCCTGTATGGACAACATTTTCAGTGACTATGAGTTGAACTTCACAAAAAGGGTTGGATTTATGAACTAAAGTGCATAGTAGTACATAAAACAATGCAACATCACAGAACAAACAAATGAACTCCAAAAATATTGGAGATAGGTTCAAATTTGAATGTCGGTTCAAATTTGAATTTTATTTCAAGTCAAATCAACATCATAGCACATAAGTTTTCACATGAAAGAACATAAGTTTTCACATCAAATGACAACAAACATAAGTTTTCACATCAAATTTGAATGATTTCGACTCTATTTCTTTTGCTTCTTTCTACCACTCGATTTCTTCTCCTTTTTTCCACCGTTTGGTTCCACGGCGCATAGTTTGTTGATGCTGATGCTCTTGCTTTTTGGCCCCTTGGTTTTCTTGCCAACTCCACTAGGCCCACTCAACTTTTGCCCCTCACCATGTCCCACTTCTTCAGTTTGCACTGCTGCAGCTTGAGTAGATGGCACACATTGTTCAACTACTTCAGTTTGCAACTCAACACTTGGCAGCACAACCTTCAAACATGGAAACACAGCTGTCAAAGCAGATTCGCATGGCAGCACAACAGTTGCTTCATCTGCAACAGTTTCAGATTGCCCTAGCGCCTGCAAAATAGATTCAGTATGCATCACATCGTCCAAAACAGAAACACTTAGCTCATGTTCAGCAGTAACAGTTTCAGTTTGCTCCATATCTTTGTCACCAAACATTATCTGCTTAGTGCTCTTCCTTCTAAAGCCATTGAGTCTTGCTTTTTTCACTGGCCAGCACTGTTCAACAACAAGAGGTGGGGCTTTTTCTGCACGCTTCCTCCTAAAAAGTAAAGCATTTCACTTGGTTAGATACTAGAACAAGTAGCAAAATCAAAAACTTGCAAAAACAGTAACATAAACATACTTTGGCCTCTGAGGAGTGTAGATGCATTTGGATGAACCAACTCTGTGCCCAAGTACCTCACACAACTTGCACCTATTTTTGTTACCTTTTTGAGCCCTTTTGGGCTTATCATTCTTTTCCTTTTCCTTTTTCCCCTTCTTACTACAACCACCTTTCTCAAACCAAACTTTGAATCTGCTCTGTTTTGGCCTCCCAGCCTTTCTTCTAGTGATAGGGGGACACAAGGTAAATTCTATTTCCACCTCAGGCCACTGAGATTGGTCAGTCAGTGCAGGAATTTGACTTGCATATGCAGCTTTGAATTTTTGTACTAAATAATACTCATGCAAATATGGGTGCATATTTAACCTGGGTTTAGATGCCCAAAAAAGTATGGAATGCTCACATGGTTTTCCAGTGTGTTGCCACTCTTGGCAAGTGCACTCATGCAACTCAGTATTTACCAGATGCCTCTTGCCACTCTTTGTATCTCTAACTTCACCACCCCACAAGGAAGATTTCTACTCCTGTTGACCACCTGTTGTACCACTGCTGGAAGCTTGTCCCCTTCCAAAATATTAGCAATTTTTCCTCTCAACTCCTACAAACGCATGATCATGATCCTTATTTGGTCCACCATGTCATGCACAGGCAAGTCTTTCAAATCCTTCACTTTGTTGTTAAAACTTTCTGTCAAGTTGTTATTGATATGATCACATTTTATGGCAGTATTAAAACCTTATCTATACCACAACAGAGAATGGTGTGTGTTCAACCATGAAGCAAATTCATTATCACTACATGATGCCAATATCTTACCAAGGTGATAGGAATGTGTCTGTCTGGTGTAGGATCTTGCTGCTGGCCACATGCGCCCAAATTCATCTCCTCTGAATTTTTTTATCAGATTCATCCACATATGTCCAAAGCACTCCCTCTGCTCAGCATGGGGGAAAACATTTTTTACTACATTTTCCAACCCTTTACATGCATCTGTGTGGATGGCCAAAGGAGAAACTGGCCCTATGCATCTTTTCAGTTGCATCATGAACCATATCCATGATGCCTCTGTCTCTGATTGAAACATTCCTATTGCAATTGGGAACATCCAGTTGTGTCCATCTAGAGCATTGCATGCAGCCAACTGACCATTCCACTTTCCAGTCAAAAAAGATGAGTATATGCTCAAATATGGACGACAACCTGCTTTGAATCCATCTATGCAAGGCTTCAAACACATAAAAAACTTGCTGAAAAAAACCTTGCCATCCTCTGTTACCTCTGTATCTATCTCCACCATACTTCCAGGTGACCTCTTCTCCACCTCTGCTTTAAAACTATACAACATCCTAAATGTATTTGCCCAGTCACCATACAATGATTTCATGGCCCTTTGTTTTGCTTTCCACACTGTGGTATATTGCAGCTGGATGGGGTACAGCTTCTCCAAGTCAACTTTAAGCCTCTTTGCAGTAGTGTTTGGAGTCTTGGCTAAAATAGGAGTAATCTTCTCTGTAACCCAAAGCTGTGATGTCATCTTTGAAACTCTCTGTGAAGTGGTCATACATGTATGCTGGTGTGGTATTTGATTTACCCTTACTGTACTTCCATCAGGTTGTAGTCTGGCAGACAAGTACCATTTGCAAGGATTGCCAACACCATCATAACCTTTGCACCGAGCATAAAATTTCTTTCGATCAGTCCACATAGTCTTGGCATCAAATTCTTTTTTCACTGCATAGGTCCTAAAAGACATCCTAAACTCCTTCATGCTTGGCCACAACTTTCCCACCTCAATAACTGGGTTCTCTTTGTCATACAAACAAACCAGCTCATTATCATCTGCATCATCCACATCATCTGCAGCCTCTCTCATCAGCTCTTCTTCATCCTCATTTGCATTTCTAGGGCATGTGTTACCATCAGCAGGCAAAGAACTGTCATCATTCTCCTTATCTTTGTCATCAACTTGAATGCCAAACATTTCGGCCATATCAATGTCAGATATTGGTGTAATGACCAAATCTGTTTTTTCATTCAACTCTACTACATTCCAGTCAACAACAATCTTCCTAGCACCATGGGTTCCCTCCTCTCCATCTGCATCAATCCCTATATCTTCAGCTACTACAGTCGGTTCAGTCAACAATGCCAACATCTTCTTTTGTGAAACCCACTCATTATCTTCCACCTGTGCAGCCATCTTTGATGGCACATAACCAACTCTGGAATGAGTTTGCAGATCAATTAGCTCATCATAAAATGTTACTTGTTTGCTTGCCCACCCTTCTTGCTGATCAATTTCAGCAACCATGGATTCTCCATCTTCAATTCTCACATATTCACCATTACAGTTATCGAAACGTTGCAAAGATACCTCTTGTTCTGGACCCCAAACAATACTCTCCCCAATTCTCTCCACCAAATTGCCCACGGCCTTCTCCTTCATGCTCTCCAATTTCTGGGGATCAACATCTGCAAATTCGACATCCAACATCACGGTGGTATCTCTATCAATGTCTTGGACACTGCCATCACTGAGCTTGGCTTTACAGGGAAAAAATTCCACTATAATTGCGAATGTGGTGGCAGAACCTGAACCTCCCCTGTTTTGTCAATGGCAGGCAGCGGCAGCAGTGTAAGCGACAGTCACTACCAAATCGAGTTCGATAACAGCTAAAATAGAAAAGAGGGCGGCATTACCGATTTGAAGCACTGTCTCCTCGCTCCATCTCATTCAGCCCCCGCGCTCCTATCCAATCGAGATTCTAAAACGCCAAGAAACAGGGGCAGCATGAGGCCACAGATTTATCCAAAATTCTGGGGAATGGGACTAGAGTTTGGAAAATACTCACTCGCGATAGCCGCTGCCGAGAAAGGCGCTCCACCACCGGGCGGGCCGCGGATCCAATCGAGATTCTAAATCGCCAAGAAACAGAGGGGCAGCATGAGGCCACAGATCCCCCAAAATTCTGGGAAGTGGGACTAGGGTTTCGGGCTCACTCGCAATAGCTCTGCCGCTACCGAGAAATGCGCTCCACCACCGCGGAGAAGAAACCGCTGCCGGAGAAGATGCTTACGGCGGCGCCGCTCGCCCAGTCCAGCACGGGTGAGTCGAGCACGGTCACACAGTCACCGGTCGAGTCGTGGACGGTTGACTCTTGACTACGTGGCCCTAGGTGGACCCCACCAGTCAGAGCACATAACCCCCGGTGTCCTAACCAAACCTCAGCCTAACTAACAGCCAACTAGCCGCATAAACGGGTTGTCTTGCTTGAGCTATTTCTGCGCTGGGAGACGTCGAATGAGAACCATTACAACCAACGACGTCGCATGAGAGACAATTCAACTCAAAGATGCCGCATGGGAGCTATTTGCCCGCTGGTTCGCGGGTCGAAGGTGTGATCCCCGTCCCGGGATCGATCGACCCAAATCGAGGTTTGGGAACAAGGGCGGGTCGAGCTGGGTCGCTTGCCGGATCGCGCCCCGATCGATCGATGCTGACCCAGATTGAGATGCAAGAAGCCAAAAACGGAAAAACATCTACGTGAGTTCACGAGGAATCGAGGCTGGCGTCGAGCCCTTCCGCAATCCTCCACTCGGCTGACGTCGAGCTATCCGCCTGAGATTCCGATTTTCCGACGCCAACTAGGGAAGTGCGTGTGCGCGGGCGGGAAGGGCAAACAGGATGGTGCAGGTCTTCCTAAACGGCGATGTGATGGGCGGGAAGGGCAAACAGGACAGTGTGGAGGCTGACGGTAGGACGGAGGGTTGGAGCTAGATCCATGCCGGACTGGAGCTCTGAAGATGAACTGACCAAAAGGATGAACATGATTTGGGGAAAGAAAATTCTGAATCGATGAGCTTGTTGTGCAACCAACCCTTCGTGTCAAAGAAATAATGGCCCCCATGATTTACAGCCCTAATGTTGTATTAGTATTATGCAAATTTCAGGCGGGATTTTTCCCTCCCTGTAATATTGGCAGAATATCAATACAGATAGTAAAGATCTTTCTTTTTCTTCCATGGAAAAAAGTCTTAGCAGAAAATTTGTAACTGGGCAAAATGAAGATCTAACCCACGGCGTACCACGACCCGATCCATCGTTCCGGGGTCATCGACCCAAAAAAATTTGGATCATGATCCACGTCCTCAATTAACATTCCGGCCGCAGAAGTATATTGCTGGTTGCACCACGTTCTGGAGGGGTGGCGACCCTCGACCCCGTTCCTCGACCCGGTCGACCCGGGTTCCTGGCAACTACTGATAGCCCTGTTCTCTCTGGATGCGAACAAAATTTCATCTCTCTCGGATTTTTTTTGTGTGTGTGTGCGGAGAGGAACACTACTGCTGAGAGGATTCTTATGACTACCAGCAGATCAAGCCTTCCCATGAGTTTGTTGCCAAGGATTTGCATGCAGCGAAGTGGAGATTCCGTCATTTTAAGAGGTGAGATCAATGCTGTTGTACTGCTTGATCAGGAGTATGCAACGCTATATTTTGATGTATACTGCAGTATTATTTTGTTGCTGGTAAACATTATTTCCACCTAATCTTTTTCAGAGGTAAAGAAAATTATGCTGCCAAGGAGGTTATTTTGTAGGTTTTTAAACTGCGCACAAAAATAAGACATGTTCTTCATCAAGGATAGGAATTTTAATATGTAAAGGTCAGTAAAAAAGTATGCACATAAAATGCTATTCTTTTTTAGTTGGCAACATTGCATACAGTATTCGAATCTTAATTATTGGAATTCATTGTTCCAGATGGGAAGTTCCTGAAAAACTTGAATAGTCCATTTTATATGGGACTTGTCAATCCACCCATACCAAATAAGATTGTTTCCGGAGCCTGACAGCTAAAATGCACTGTTTTTTTAGAAAATGAACTGACAATGAGAAGTTATGTTCTAATTAAGATGGATTAAGGGTTGTGCCTTTTTATTCAGCATGAATATATAGCAGGCTGGTTCAGTGATCATCTGTGAACTAAAATTATGCCCTTTTGTTCAAATAAGATGGGAGGATGGCACAGACTGTAATACCGAATTAGACTATCTCCATGGGAGATCGAGATTGTTGGTGGTTCAATCTTTATTGCTAAGTGTCTGGCACTATCAATGACCTGCAGACACAAACAGTGTTGTACTCTTTCCTTTATTACTACAGGACCACTCAAGCTAATGGTTCTAGATTTAATGTAGATTATATATGCATGAACCCTGTCTCTGGCAGCATCAATGTTTTACAGACACAAACATTCAAATGCTTCTATGTGTAAAATTAAACCAATTGTGATCAGTATAGATTGGTGAATTGTTCCTTGGACCTGCACGGTTATAATTGACATTGTTCTACGTGCTAAGATTGATGTTGATTTATGAATCTAGCGTTATTGTCATGCATGTATGACATGAGCTTGTTCTTATAAACCAGATATTATTGGATGCCTTTTTCTCTGTTTGTTTTTCGGTAAATTTGTGGTTCAGCATGTAAGAACCATGAACAATCATATTAAGATTATCCTTGCGACAGTGTATGGCCTTTAATCAATTATACTGCTGATAAAGTTTACTGTTTTGGGCTCATTTAGTATGTTCCTATTTTCCATTTTTGTACCTTTCTTCAAAGTTTGTGTCTCTACCATGTCCATTTGTACAATGCTTAATGGTATCACAAGTCATGTGAAGTTTGCATTATAAAATAGAGACATTAATTGTGGAATATTTGATTCCATTTTTTTACTATACACATACTATATAGCTTATGCCCATAAGTTCTCCACGGAGAAGTTTATCCATTCTTGCAAGTGGTTGGTACAAGTTCATACAGTTACACCCATGATATTGGGTTTTCACGACACGTGTTCTACCTAACTGAACTGAGAGCGCTTTCATTTCTTCAAAAAGAAAAACTTTTTCTGTTCCTAATGTCTACTTTATGTATTCCAGAATGCGTAGAGGTCACTAAATGTACAAAAAGGGCTAAGTTTCTAGTCATTAACACAGTTAAAGCTAAACTGCTTGAGGTGTAGGTAAAAAGAGGTACTCTTTCTACAACTATATTAGTATTAGTACCGACATTCACTAAACGGAAAATAACCAATGTAAAATTTATCTGTGAATGACCCATTCGCATAATAAGAACATGCATGGTCTGGCCTGCTAATTATGAAGTGAGGAGTTTATCCAATTTTTATTTAATTTCTTCTAACAGGTTTGTAGAAACTCATCCAGTTAACTGCTTTTGACGTGTGACATACACATATGATTGTGATTTTTTTTCTCTAAAAGAATCATCCCATCGTTATGAAGGAGGAATTACCAGTGTGACATACAGAAAGAGGACATTAATTAAGAAAAAGAAAAAAAAAATGCACCAGCCGGGAATCGAACCCGGGTCTGTACCGTGGCAGGGTACTATTCTACCACTAGACCACTGGTGCTGCTATGTGTAATTTCTTTGGATAAGGTATAATATTTTCGGCCCTAGACCACTGGTGGTTATGTGATGTAATTATTTTATCAGTATATACAGGTAGACCATGTAAGAACATATGATGCAATGAAGAGTTATGGAATTGCAACTCCTAGCTAGAAATGGGGGCCGAACTCCGGCCTGTCTGTCCATGCGCTCGTGGCTCGTCTGCTATCTTAATTCAACCATCCCTGACTGAATCTAGCATCCTTGTCCAAGATTTCAAGTCTCGACTGGTTTTCATTTCTTTTGAAGGATGCTAAAATTATCAAAGAACCTCCAGAAAAGGAGGAAAATCTGAGTGACCTTATAAAATATGTGTACCCTGAATCTGTACTCCATAATGTTACTTTACTTGAAGTGTGTCTTGTCTGCACTTCTGAATAAATATGTACTTCTGAACAAATATGTAATGTAAGTTGTGGGCTCTCTGGCTTTGTAGACATCTCTGTTACAGGGGCGCATTAGACAATTAGTTCTATATATTTGTCATTATTTGCCTGCCAATTAACTGAGCTGTTGCAGACAGTCTTTTATATTGCCGCTGACATAGACAGCCTTTGCCCAATTAACCGATCTAGGGAGATTTGTCAATTATGCGGGCACACTACTTATTTTGTACTGTAACTTCTTGGTACAATGTGCTCCTGTCTGAAGCTTGATTTCTATCACAAATCATTTTGCATCTGTGAATTTCTGTACGAACTCATTTTGCTTACTTCCCACTTTCCTAGTGTCACATGTTATTCCAATCACTAAATATAACTATGCTCGTGGAAACTGATCTGCAAAAACCACGTTGTAGAGTGAAGTCCATGCTTTGACATTTACTGATCTATTACAAGAATTGGGTGAAAACTGACATATGCAGCATAGTTAGGCGACTCAAATACAAATGGGTGATGACAAGTGAGGTCTCATGACAAGTTGGCAACTTGAAGCCCTTGACGGTTTCGGGTTAGTCCCCATCAGCAGAATTAAGCTTGGACTTTCAGATATCCGAATCCAGCTAACGCCATTACAAATTCCGTGATTTACTATCTAGTTGCGTTTCAGATCAAGCAAGTTCTCTGTGGTCTTAAGTCTTAACTAAAAACTACCACATCCGTACCAAAATATAAGACTCTTTGCAGTTCATACTGTTAGAATAAACCTTGCAAGTTTAGTAGTTTCAGAAGTTTCAATTAGTTCGGTTAGTCTTGCCGCCATGGCAGCAATTTTCAGTAGCGCTCTGTCTTCTCTGTCAGTTTCGACAGTTAGCAGGTTAGCGAGATTAGCTCGAGTGTTTAACGGTTTAGACCGAGTCGAGCGCCCTACTGATTCGTTCGTGGGATGGCACGAGCATTGTGGATCGTAGTGGCGCAAAGTAAGGAGGCCATGAGCCCCGTTCGTTCCGAATAAATTCAGTGAGAAAAAAAAACTGCGGGAGTTTGAGCAGGCCAAAACCTCTGTCTTCCACCACCTCGGTTCAATTTTGTTCTTAGTCTTTGATTTCCAACACATACAGAAGTACGAGTATAATGGAGCAGCCAAGTCAATCGATTGGCGTGCTTTCCTTTTCTGGGTGTTGTTGGTTGGATTCAGAGAAAGGAAGATTGGGCTGCTGTTGAGGGTGCATTAGGCGGGCAACTGGCAGGATGATCAGCAAGACCAACTGCAGCAGTACGTATGGGGAATGTTACTTTGCGTAGAAGATTAGCTTTGAGGGCATCTTGGGAGACGCTAATGTATAGGCTGAAACATCTCTAGTACTACTGTGTAACAGCATATGATGGAATGAAGATTGTGTTCCTTTGACAGACAGAAGCAGATGTTGACACATGTGTTCTTCTATATATGTGCAGGAATTACATAGTATCTAGGCACAGGAACCAGATCATCAAGGATTATGAATTGACATGCCGAAAAACATAATAGTAAGCTGGAAATGGGCCCCAAACCGTGGGAAAACACAAAATAAAGAGAGTAAAACGGGGGGAAACACAAAATCCATACTAGAACAGAAGGGAAAATAAGAGAAGAATGAGCAGAGCAAAATCATTTTTCTTGAATTGCCCGCATCATATTGCAGAACTTCATTGCTCGATGTGCTTACCTAAATTGTTGACGTTTGTTTGTTAGCCAAGGAGACACCAACCAGTATCTCAGCCAAATCAAAAGAATCCTCTAAAAAGAGCTAAATCGAAAGAAAAGGAAATTATGTGAAAGCGCAGCAAACGTAAGAAAGAAATAAACCCGCTGTCGTCGTTCCATAATACTCCCTCCGTTCCGTAATGTAAGACGTTTTCTGATACTAGTGTGGTGTAAAAAACGTCTTATATTAGGGACGGAGGGAGTACGTATTACTAACCAAAAAAACAAAATAGGATAGAAGCAGCATTAGATACAAAATACTAAATTACATGTTAATTATCAAGAGTCCACATTATTGCAAGTAAACTGAGAGAAATAAGCAAAATGAAGAGTAGATTACGTGTGACAAACTTCGAAGAACAATTCATACAGACAAATCATTCCAATGAAACTCAAAATTTTCTGGTTTTGATTTGTGGGACCCTCCTCAAGAGAGGAATGGCCCTTTAAAAATTAGGGTATGCTGCTTATTGTGGCGTGCACACGGTATTCTTTAGTAAAAGGCGAAAGAATAGTTCGCTTTGTGCGCACCACGCAGCTGCGTGCCTTTCACAGTCTGCCCTCGCTGCTCTCTTATAGTCTCGCTGGCCACCCATTCTCGTACGACTAGCGATGTGGGACTAAAAAGAGCGCTCCTACAGCCTCCCCTCCCCCTGGCAGGCAGCTGGAGTCGTTGCCTCAGCAATTGCCAGGCTCTATACTGAATGGGCCTGGGCCTGATTCAACAACAGAGACTCGCGATTTCTTGCTCCAAGGGACTCGAGATTTCTTTGTTTTTCCTTGCTTCTCCCGGCCAGCACGTTGGTGGTCACCGATGGGAGTATGTTCACGTGGATTACTACGCATGCCCATCCCATGGAGGCCAATTGCCTGCTGTTATTCATATCTCGGTATTTTTTAAAAATAATAAAAAATCTTTGTACACTTTGCTGGTCAAGGCGGGAGAGAGGGAGGCATCTCACTCTCACATCACATCGTGTCACATGTGGTGGCAGAAATGGACCTGTGGAGAGACGCACAGAGACCTACGTCCTCACGGTCACGTCGCTCACACAGTGCATGTATATGTATATGTATGTATGCAGTGTACTACTACTAGGAGTACATGCACATGCACACCGATGCCACCTCTTGAGTCCTGACTCGTCGAGGGCCATGAAGAACACTAGATAGACCATCCAATCCCCGTTCTCATCATCATGCTCGCACCCCCTCGCCACCTCATGCCTCGCAACTTGGCAAAAGAGCTAGTACTCTGTGCCCATGATGATGGGAATTCCACCACCCCAAATCACAAAATCTACTCTCCTCCAGCGTGTACTGATTCCATACCGGCGGCATAGCATGAAAATTCAGTTTCTGCAGTTTGTTCTTCCTGCAGATCCCCGCGGTATAACATCCATTGGACATCTCATTCCTATTGAAAGAGAACCATCTCATTGGACAATTATGTGTCCAGATTTCAGTAGAGGCCCGCCCCATCTCCTAGCAAATCCTATTTGATGTTTTTTTTTTTGTGTGTGTGGAAAATCGTATTTGCCGTCTGTTGCATCAAATTAACGGTCAATCGCAGAACGGGTGAGCGAGCTAGCAACGACAGGGCCTGCCCAATTTAGTAGTGTTAGCGAGGGAACTTCTAAGTTTGGTTTTTTCAATTTTCTTTTTTCTGTTGTTTTTTGTACCAGTTTTCGCCAGGTATTTATATTTTTTTTCTTTTTATTTTTTATTTTCAAATAATAGTCACATTATTTTAAAAACTCATGAACTTAAAAAAAACTCAAAATATGGAAAATGTCTATATGTTTTAGAAAATGCAAAAATTAAAAAAAATTACACGAATTTTCAGGATTTTTCACAGTTGTTTCAAAAAGTATTCACATACGTTTTTAAAAAATATTCAAAATTCAGAATTTGTGCACTTTTTATAATAAATGTGTGCACGATTTTTTTCTTCTGAAAAACCTTGCGAACGAAAAAAACCACTGGAATACTAGAGCAGGGACCACTGGAAAAATAGAGCAGGAAAAAATCACTCACCATCGTCTCCTACCTTGTAAGGGTTTTCTTTTCTTTGAAGAACGAGAAATCGGAAACCGAAACGAAGAGGGGCTGCATGCAGGAAGGCGGCCCATGACACATAACAGTCAAGCGACGTCGGGATCTCTCAAGGGCCGGAGCTGGATTGGGCCTAAAGTTTTTTTTTTCTGTTTTACGATGTGCTAATTTATCTTATTTATTTTATTTGTTGAGAAAAAAATCTAACTTTATTTCATGATTGAATCAGTGGGGTGACACCAAGCCCCATTTTTATACTGATATTTGTTTTTGATATTTTATTTGGTTGTATGCTGGCATTATTTGTACACTTTGACGGTGATCGGGGCGAGAGAGGGGCCGGCATGTCACATCACCTCGTGTTTCATGCAGCGGTAGAAATAGACTGGTAGAGAGACGTACAGAGACCTAGTATAGTATCTGGTGCTACCAAGGTTTAGATGATACCATGATACGAACTTTTGGGAGCCGTTGGATCTCAGATCGAACAGCGACCGGGAGTTGTTGAACATTTTGCAAGAAAGTCATTCAAGAGTCTCAAAATTACGCGCAGGTAAAATAGCTTCTCCAACGATCCAAAATCATGTATCATGGTAGTATATGAAGTCTGGTAGCACCTGAAACTTTCCGCAGAGACCTAGTTAGTACCTCAGGACGAGTGAAGTGAGTACTGTGTACATCAGTACATGCAGATGCATTGCTGCATCTCATCTCACTGTAATTTATCGTGGACAGCGAAGAACGGTGGAGGCAATCGTCCAATCGACCCTTCTTCTCACCATCGTCGGCATCATCATACTTTGGTGCCACCTCACTCCCAATCTCGCAAAGCGCAACAGCGCCCCAAATGGCCGTGATGATGGCCGTAATGATGGGATTCCACCGTCCCGAAACGCACAATCCAGTGACAAACAGCGGCGGCATAAAAACTTGAGATGGATGGATGGATGGATCGATCCTGTAGGGGTCCCTGCGTGCAAAGCAACCAGATGGTAGTATGAGGGAGCCTCCGTTGATTGCTTTTTTCTCAATACCTCATGGCTCGCAACTTGGCAAAAGAGCTACTCCGTGTCCATGATGACGGGATTCCACCACTACAAATCACATATTTCTTGTGCAAAGCATAGTGCTCAAGATGCAAGCCTCACTAAAATCTGGAAATGCAAAAAAAAAAAAAGTTCACTCACCAAACGAGAATTATCTGATATACGGGCAACGGTCGCATTTCCAGATTTTAGTGAGGACGCATCTCCTAGCAAATCCTGTTTGACGTTCGTTGTGTCAAATTTAGCGAGACCTTCATGGTTTTCTGTACCCTCCATTTATTTATTTATTTATTTATTTTCTTTTCCTTTTTCTTTTCAAATAAGGTTCACAATGTTTTCAATACATAAAAAGATCATAAATTTTAGAAAATGCATATGTTTTTTAAAGAGGGTTAATTAAAAAATATATGTTTCTGTTTAATTTTTTGAAAAACATATTGAAAACCAAAAAAACCACTGGAATACTAGAGCAGGGAAAAATCACTCACCACCTTGAGTTGTGCAGCGCCACACCTATTTGCTTGCTGCACTCGCAAAAACCTCGCGGTGTCCCAAGCCCTACAAGATGGCCGTTGGATCAGACACCTGCGTCGCCCTCTTACGCCAGCAGCTATTATCCAATTCACAAAGCTCTGGGAGGCGGTTGCTGATGTGCACCTGCTGCTGGAAACTCCGGACTCAGTGATCTGGAGATGGACGCCAAAACGGCGCCTACTCTTCGGCCACTGCATATGCCGTGCAGTTCAAGGGGTGTACTCGCCTCGCCGGTCAGCGGCACATATGGGCGGCTGATGCTCCGCTAAAATGCCGAATTTTTGCTTGGCTTGCGATCCTAGGAAAATTTCTTACAACGGATAACCTGCAGAAAAGAGGATGGCGCACGACCCAATTTGTTCTGTCTGCCAGGCGGCAGACGAGTGTGCTGATCACCTCCTAGCAAGCTGCTCCTACACCCAAGCTCTATGGAGTCTGATGCTCAACCGCTGCAACCTCCCCACCACTCTTGCGCCGACGGCGGCGACAACCAGCCTTGCTGACTGGTGGGAGTCCAACATGGTGAACGCTAACCTGACCAACTCAAAGGGCTGGGGCGGTCTGGCAGTGGCAATCTGGTGGTTCACGTGGTGCGAGAGGAATGCCCGGATTTTTCAAAGCAAGGCGTCCACCGTCAGCGCGGTCTTCAACTCGATGATTGATGAATTTATGATATGGAACCAGGCTGGGCGTCATAGGATTCAGCTGTTTTTGGACAGACCTCGAGAGCCGGACTGAACTATGTGCTGATGTATGTTGCCGGGTTGCCTGCTGTCGGCATAGTTGATGTATAGCGGCCTGCTCCGATCAAATACCTGTAACACCTTTCCTCTTATAAATGAAAAAGAAAAGCTGCTCCGACAGCGTTTCGTCAAAAAAAAACTTCTATGCGCCAGATTAGACCTTGTAGGATTTTTTCCCCGCAAAAGAAGACCTTGTAGGTTTTCTTTTTTGGTTGAAGAAGGATAAATCGTAGACAAAAACGAACAGGGGCTACATACAAGAAGGCGGCCCATGACCCATACCGGTCAAGCGGATCTCTGAAAGGCCAGATCTGGATTGAGCCTAATTTTTTTCTCTGTTTTACGATGCGCTAATTTATCTTATTTTATTTTTCTAAAAAATCTTACTACTTTATTCGATGATTTTTTTTGGGGGGTGATGGGATGACACCGGGCCCCATTTTTATACTGACATTTTTTTTTGGATATTTTGCTCGGTTGTATCTGGCATTATTTGTACGCTTTGACGCTGTGCAGGCTGATCGGGGCGACACAGGGGCCGGCATGTCACATCACCTCCTGTTGCATGCAGCGGTAGAAATAGACTGGTAGAGAGACGTACAGAGACTAGTACCTCACGACCAGCGTGGTGTACTGTGTACATCAGTAGATGCAGATGCCCGCTGTGCCATTGCTGCAACTCATCTCACTGTGATTTTTCGAGGGAACCGTCCAATCTACCCTCCTCATCGATCATCGTCACCATCATCATACTCCCAATCTCGCAAAGCGCAACAGCCACTAGTAGAAAAAGAGGTTTCCATACGCCCCCATTAGTCCCCAAAACAATCGAACCGCGACAAAAGAGGCCTTTAGTCGCGGTTTGGGAGGAGACCCGCGACCAACTATCTGGGCCCAGCGCGCTCGGTCGACAGCTGGCGGACGGGAGGGGCTTTAGTCGCGGTTGGCCTGGCCAACCGCGACTAAAGGTCCCCGAAGGCCTTTAGTCGCGGTTGGCCTGGCCAACCGGGACTAAAGGCCCATCCCTATATATAGGACTCAGCTCACTTCACTTCACTCAGCTCACTTCACAATTTTCAGAAGGGGGTGGTGGGTTTGCTTTTGATTCCTCCTATGCACACAAGGTGTTCGATGAAATGCCCGAGAGCCTGAAACAAACATGATATGAAGTGTCCGAGCCACACTTGAGCTTTCTCATTTATTTTTCCTCCGCGATCGCGGTTAGCAACTTGAACCTTTCATGTGTCATTGATAAAATACGCATGTGTGTAGTTCATTGTTTAATTTGTATTATTTCTAACTAGTTAGTTTAACAAATGCATGATGGTTAATTATATACTTTATATAATAATAATGCAGATGAATCGACAATGGATGTACGGTCCCCGACTCTCCGGCGAGTTCACTACGGGTTTGAAAGATTTCCTCATAGTGGCAAATGCGAACAAGCAGCAAGGTTTTATTATCTGTCCATGTGCTGTCTGTAAGAATCAGAAGGGTTACTCCTCCTCAAGAGACGTTCACATGCACCTGCTTCGGCACGGTTTCATGCCAAGCTATAATTGTTGGACCAAGCATGGAGAAAGAGAGGTTAGAATGGAAGAAGATGAAGAAGAGGATGATATCGATGACAACTATCATGATCATTTCGGTGATACTTTCATGGAGGATGATGCTGAAGGTGGGGAAGGGTTAGGTGAAGGTGAAGAAGAGGCACATGATGAGCCCGCTGATGATCTTGGTCGGACCATTGCTGATGCACGGAGACGCTGCGAAACTGACAAGGATAGGGAGAATTTGGATCGCATGTTAGAGGATCACAAAAAGTCGTTGTATCCAGGATGCGATAATAGTCTGAAAAAGCTGGGCTGCACACTGGATTTGCTAAAATGGAAGGCACAGGAAGGTGTAGGTGACTCATCATTTGAAAATTTGCTGAAAATGTGGAAGAATATGTTTCCGAAGAATAACGAGTTGCCCACCAGTACGTACGAAGCAAAGAAGGTTGTCTGCCCTCTAGGTTTAGAGGTTCTGAAGATACATGCATGCATTAACGACTGCATCCTCTACCGCGGTGAATACGAGAATTTGAATGAATGCCCTGTATGCACTGCATTGCGTTATAAGATCAGAGGCGATGACCCTGGTGACGATGTTGAGGGCGAGAAACCCAGGAAGAGGGTTCCCGCCAAGGTGATGTGGTATGCTCCTATAATACCACAGTTGAAACGTCTGTTCATGAAAAAAAAGCATGCCAAGTCGTTGCGATGGCACAAAGAGGACCGTAAGTCCGACGGGGAGTTGAGACACCCTGCTGATGGAACGCAATGGAGAAAGATCGACAGAGTGTTCAAAGATTTTGCAGCTGACGCAAGGAACATAAGATTTGGTCTAAGTACTGATGGCATGAATCCTTTTGGCGAGCAGAGCTCCAGCCATATCACCTGGCCCGTGACTCTATGCATCTACAACCTTCCTCCTTGGTTGTGCATGAAGCGGAAGTTCATTATGATGCCAGTGCTCATCCAAGGTCCAAAGCAACCCGGGAACGACATCGATGTGTACCTAAGGCCATTAGTTGATGAACTTTTACAGTTGTGGGCCAGACCTGGTGTACGTGTCTGGGATGAGCACAAAGGAGAGGAATTTGACCTACGAGCGTTGCTTTTTGTAACCATCAACGATTGGCCTGCTCTCAGTAACCTTTCGGGACAGACAAATAAGGGATACAATGCATGCACGCACTGCTTACATGAGACTGAAAGTGTACGTTTGGTTAATTGTAAGAAGAACGTGTACCTGGGTCATCGTCGATTTCTTCCCCGAAATCATAACGTAAGAAAGAAAGGCAAGCATTTCAACGGCAAGGCAGATCACCGGCCGAAGCCTGCGGAACGTACTGGTGCTGAGATATTTGATATGGTCAAGGATTTGAAAGTCATCTTTGGAAAGGGTCCTGGCGGACAATCAGTTCCGCGGGGAGTTGACGGGCACGCATCCATGTGGAAGAAGAAATCTATATTTTGGGAGCTAGAATATTGGAAAGTCCTAGATGTCCGCTCTGCAATCGACATGATGCATGTTACGAAGAATATTTGCGTGAACCTGCTAAGCTTCTTGGGCGTGTATGGGAAGACAAATGATACAAAGGAAGCACGGCAGGACCAGCAACTTTTGAAAGACCCAGATGACCGGCATCCGGAATGGTTTCAAGGTCGTGCCAGCTACGCTCTTACCAAAGAAGAGAAGGTCATTTTTTTTGAATGCCTGAGCAGTATGAAGGTCCCGTCTGGCTTCTCGTCGAATATAAAGGGAATAATAAACATGGCGGAGAAAAAGTTCCAAAACCTGAAGTCTCACGACTGCCACATGATTATGACGCAATTGCTTCCGATTGCTTTGAGGGGGCTCCTACCGGAAAATGTTCGAGTAGCCATTGTGAAGCTATGTGCATTCCTCAATGCAATCTCTCAGAAGGTAATCAATCCAGAAGATCTACCACGGTTACAGAACGATGTGGTCCAATGCCTTGTCAGTTTCGAGTTGGTGTTCCCACCATCCTTCTTCGATATTATGACGCACCTCCTGCTCCACCTAGTCAAAGAGATTTCCATTCTCGATCCTGTATTTCTACACAATATGTTCCCCTTTGAGAGGTTCATGGGAGTATTAAAGAAATATGTTCGTAACCGTGCTAGGCCAGAAGGAAGCATCGTCAAGGGCTATGGAAATGAGGAGGTAATTGAGTTCTGTATTGACTATGTTCCTGACCTTAAGCCGATTCGTATTCCTCAATCGCGGCACGAGGGGAGACTAAGTGGAAAAGGCAAGATCGGAAGGAAATCCACGATATGTATGGACGGTCATTCTATGACTGAAGCACACCACACCGTTCTGCAAAATTCCAGCTTTGTGGCTCCGTACTTCGAGCAACACAAGAATATTTTACGCTCGGACAACCCGAGGAAGCCTGAATCCTGGATTAGAAAGGCCCACATGGAGACTTTCGGCAGTTGGTTGCGAAAACATTTAATGAATGACAATGATGTTGGAGATCAGCTGTACATGTTGGCCAAGAAACCATCTTCGACTATAACGATTTTCCAAGGGTACGAGATAAATGGGAATACATTTTACACCATCGCCCAAGATAAAAAGAGCACCAACCAAAACAGTGGTGTCCGCTTTGATGCAGCAACCGAGAATGGGCGAAAGGTCACATATTATGGTTACATAGAGGAGATATGGGAACTTGACTATGGACCCTCCTTTAAGGTCCCTTTGTTCCGGTGCAAATGGTTCAAGCTAACAGGAGGTGGGGTAAAGGTGGACAAGCAATACGGAATGACAATGGTGGATTTCAACAATCTTGGTTACCTTGACGAACCATTCGTCCTTGCCAAAGATGTCGCTCAGGTTTTTTATTTGAAGGACATGAGTAGCAAACCGAGGAAACGGAAAGATAAGAAAACGATCAGTACATCATGCGATGATCCAAAGCGCCACATTGTTCTTTCAGGGAAAAGAAACATCGTGGGAGTGGAGGACAAGACAGACATGTCAGAAGATTATAATATGTTTGGTGAAATTCCGCCCTTCAAAGTGAACACTGACCCAAGCATTAAGTTAAATGATGAGGATGCTCCATGGATACGGCACAATCGTAAGCAAGCAGGGACACAAGGGAAGAATTGATGTGTAATAATTTATTGTACCAAACTTTGT
>NC_057796.1:480899859-480900388 GCF_018294505.1 Triticum aestivum
TAATAGCAAAAATAATTATCATAAAGTAAAATAAATAAGTAATTAGAAACAAAATAAAATAAAATAAATAAGTTTTTTGTTGTAAGTAGAAACAAAACAAAATAAATAAAGCAAAAAAAGAAAACAAAAAATAGGCAAAAATAAAAAATATGCCACCTACTGGGCCACCACGGCCTGAATACGACTAGAAACCCATCGATGGGCCAGGATTCAGGCCCGCAGAAGGCCCAGTAGGCCTATCAGGCATAGCAGTGACAATTAGGCCCGTAAGCCTGCAATGGAGAGGAGCTCAAGAGGGGAGCGGCAGTGGGACTTATAAACCACTGCGCGCCCCTCTCAACTAGCGAGGTGGGACTAAACTAGCGAGGGGAGCGGCAGTGGTAGCAGCACAATGCCTTTAGTCCCGGTTGAGGAGGCGGACCGCGACTAAAGGGTACCTTTAGTCGCGGTTGTTGTCCCCAACCGCGACTAAAGGGTCTTTCTGCGCGGGAACGAAAGCGGCGCCAAAACCCTTTAGTCCCAGTTGGGG